>NC_083613.1:35703331-35848331 GCF_963584025.1 Labrus mixtus | reverse complement strand
ACTGATGGTAGAGGCTGCTGAGTAAAGAGTCCATCAGTATTAACTCATCCATTCATACACATTCACACACTGATGGTAGAGGGTGCTGTGTAAAGAGTCCATCAGTATTAACTCATCCATTCACACACTGATGGTAGAGGCTGCTGAGTGAAGGGTCCATCAGTATTAACTCATCCATTCATACACTGATGGTAGAGGCTGCTGAGTAAAGAGTCCATCAGTATTAACTCATCCATTCATACACACTGATGGTAGAGGCTGCTGAGTGAAGGGTCCATCAGTATTAACTCATCCATTCATACACTGATGGTAGAGGCTGCTGTGTAAAGAGTCCATCAGTATTAACTCATCCATTCATACACTGATGGTAGAGGCTGCTGAGTAAAGAGTCCATCAGTATTAACTCATCCATTCATACACATTCACACACTGATGGTAGAGGGTGCTGAGTAAAGAGTCCATCAGTATTAACTCATCCATTCATACACATTCACACGCTGATAGTTAGAGGCCGCTGAGTGAAGAGTCCATCAGTATTAACTCATCCATTCATACACATTCACACGCTGATGGTAGAGGCCACTGAGTGAAGAGTCCATCAGTATTAACTCATCCATTCATACACATTCACACGCTGATGGTTAGAGGCCGCTGAGTGAAGGGTCCATCAGTATTAACTCATCCATTCATACACATTCACACGCTGATGGTAGAGGGTGCTGAGTAAAGAGTCCATCAGTATTAACTCATCCATTCATACACATTCACACGCTGATGGTAGAGGCCGCTGAGTAAAGAGTCCATCAGTATTAACTCATCCATTCATACACATTCACACGCTGATGGTTAGAGGCCGCTGAGTGAAGAGTCCATCAGTATTAACTCATCCATTCATACACTGATGGTAGAGGCTGCTGAGTAAAGAGTCCATCAGTATTAACTCATCCATTCACACACATTCACACGCTGATGGTAGAGGCTGCTGAGTAAAGAGTCCATCAGTATTAACTCATCCATTCATACACATTCACACCCTGATGGTAGAGGCTGCTGAGTAAAGAGTCCATCAGTATTAACTCATCCATTCACACACATTCACACGCTGATGGTAGAGGCTGCTGAGTAAAGAGTCCATCAGTATTAACTCATCCATTCATACACATTCACACCCTGATGGTAGAGGCTGCTGGGTAAAGAGTCCATCAGTATTAACTCATCCATTCACACACTGATGGTAGAGTCTGCTGGGTAAAGAGTCCATCAGTATTAACTCATCCATTCACACACATTCACACGCTGATGGTAGAGGCTGCTGTGTAAAGAGTCGATCAGTATTAACTCATCCATTCATACACTGATGGTAGAGGCTGCTGTGTAAAGAAATGCTCGTTAGGTTAACTGGAGACTCTAAATCGTCTGTAGGTGTGAATGTGAGTGTGGCTGGTTGTCTGTCTCTATATGTCAGCTCTGTGATTGGCTGATGAACAGTCCAGGGTGTAACCCTGCCTCTCGCCCAATATCAGCCCCCCCAAGACCCCGAACAGGAACACCTGGTTTGATGGTTTGTGTCTCGTCCTTCAGGTTCAGAACGCCAAACAGATGAACAGCGGGCTGAAACACATGCTGGAGTCTGGGATTGAAGAGTTCAGGCTGCCGGAGGTATGAAAAGAAATCATCCAATCACATGTGAGCAGGAAACGTCTCTATCTTTATGTTCTGACCTCTGAACTCTTTGTTTCTGCAGGGTAACCAGAAGGTGAACGCCCGCTGGACCACAGACGAGCAGCTGCTGGCCGTTCAAGGTGAGCGTCCGGTCCGGCCTCAGTGACACCTCCGTCCGGTCTCAGTGACGACCCCGTCCGGTCTCAGTGACGCCCCCGTCCGGTCTCAGTGACGACCCCTTCTGGTCTCAGTGACGCCCCCCTCCGGTCTCAGTGACGACCCCGTCCGGTCTCAGTGACACCCCCCTCCGGTCTCAGTGACGACCCCGTCTGGTCTCAGTGACGCCCCCGTCCGGTCTCAGTGACGACCCCTTCCGGTCTCAGTGACGCCCCCCTCCGGTCTCAGTGACGACCCCGTCCGGTCTCAGTGACACCCCCCTCCGGTCTCAGTGACGACCCCGTCCGGTCTCAGTGACACCTCGGCCCGATCTCAGTGACTAAAGATTCCCGTCTCTCCGGTCCTCCATTGACTTCTTCTTCTGTGTATTTCTCTGGAAGTATAAAAGTCTTCCACATCGTCGTAAACTGTCCGCCATGTTCTTCAGGTGTCAGGAAATACGGGAAAGACTTCCAGGCCATCGCTGACGTCATCGGGAACAAGACGGTGGGCCAGGTGAAGAACTTCTTTGTGAACTACCGGCGAAGGTTCAACCTGGACGAGGTGCTGCAGGAGTGGGAGGCCGAGCAGGGGACAAGAGCTCCCAACGGAGACAGCGCCACCTCTGGTGAGGAGGGGAAGAACAGCTCCACCACCCCGTCAGGGAAGAGCACCGACGAAGAGGACGAAGAGGTGAGACATGTAGTCGACTGTTTGATCTTCCAGACTTTAGAGAGACACTTCCTGTAATTAAACATACAGATATGAATCAACAGTTAATGTGTCTGCAGAACAGTTTAAAGTCAACGTTTGTTCTCATAATCAAAGGTTCATTCTGGTATTTTAAAAACTGGGAAGTATTTTTCACATGTTTTGGGGTCTTCACTGATTAAAGGTAAAAAAAAAGGGTTAAAGGATCAACTGAAGACATTCAGGAACTCAGATAGATCCCCAAAATATGTTGGAATAAATCCCAGGTACAAATGACTTCAGCGTGCTGTAAGAGACATTTAAGATCCTCTCCTTTCCTCAGGGTCAGGTGACGTCCTCTGGTGCGTCTCCAGCTGCCTCCTCTTCTTCTGCACCTCAGATTCCGGTGACATCGAGTGCTTCTTCGTCCTCCTCCCTCCACCAGCCCCCTCCCCTCCTGCGGCCCTCCCTCCCTGCCACGCCCTCCTTGCACCGCCAGCCCCCGCCTCTCCAACAGCAAGCCCGCTTCCTGCAGCCCCGCCCCACCCTGCAGCAGCCCCCGCCTCTCATCCGCCCCTCTAACCCCCTTCCTCCTCGCCTCAACCCCCGCCCCCCTGTTCCCATGGCGCTCTGCAGCAACCCGGGGGGATCAGGGTCTAGTGCCGCCCAGCAGCCACCAAGCCTGGCTATCCACCAATCAGAGACGGCTTCTTCTTCGATCCACTAAAGAACGACTTACAAAAAAAAGGATCTCTGCTGCGTTCAGGCACTGTGGGGAAATCTGAGTGACTTATACATACAACGACTTATCCTTTAACACATTTTCACTACATCCAATCAGCTCGTCCGTTTTATCACACCTGAACTTACAGGTGACACTTTAACACAGAGCGACGTCCAAGAAGTTTGTCCTTCAGTTTTCAGACGCGGTGAACCTGCTGCGTGAGGTTTGATTAGAAGATTTTCAGACTCTATTAAACCACACCTTCAATCGTTGATCCTCAGCAGACATGTGGCGTCCCACAGGGTTCAGTCCTGGATCCTTTTTAGTTCTCCATCAGTTTACCTTACTTTGACATGAGTAGACCTTTAAAAAACAACAATGATGTTGACACTTTTTTAAAAGCCCAGGAAATACTCGTAACTGGAGGCGGTTTTGGGATTTCTTTTAAGTCATTGCTTGCACTTAGATTTTCGCAGCTTCAAGGATAAGAAAAGATAAAGAGCTGTTTGTAAATTCTTGTGCAGAGATTTGTAAATTGATCGTACAGTTTGGAATCTTTGGGCATGTGCAGACAGATTAGTATGAAGCAAGTCAACTGATGCAAAGCACTACAGCTTTTATAACCTAAACAAGTTTGCAAAGCCTGTCCCTAGATGGGCCTTTAAAATATATAAAACTGTGTGCATGGTTTACAGTCTAAACTGTACGCACAGATTTGGAAACTGTGCCGAATAGAAGCTGATTTGCAAGCGGCTTTTTATTTGTTCTTCCTAGAGGAGCTCAGCACCAATAAATACCAGAAGATGAAATCTGCGTTGCTTCTGATGCTTCTGCTTCTGCTTCTGATCACAGCTCATTGTTCAATCTTCAATTGTTAAAAAAGTTTAAGGATGAGCATGATATTTTTTTATTTTTTAGCTTTCTAGGATCAGCTGACACATCTCATTTAGCCCTGATTTAGTTTTTTGTATTTAATGAATCTGGATTGGATAAACCAGCTCTAGGTCCTGACTTTTAAAGATTACCAAATCCAGATTACGAGACCTTTAGAGGGTACTTCACACTACATTAATTGTCCAGAGGGGGCGCCAAACTCCCCCCAAACTGAAAGATCCTCACAGCTGCTTTCAATTATAAAATCTGTTTGATACATCAGATGACTTTTGAGCTCCTGGACCCGGGACTTAGTGTCCTCCTGTTGTAGCTGAAATGAACACTTTCACCTTTAGGGGGCGCTGATGGGACTCTGTTTTTATTTATATCCCCCAAAGGGCCCTCCGATGTTTGCTGCATGTCTCTGAAAATCATCTCATTGGTTCCTACTGAAATTTAAACCCTCACGTTTCAAACCGCCGCTCGCTGAAGTTTCTCTCAAACAAACTGAGGACATAGGCTGCTTTTACTAAAAGAACAAACATGGCGGTGTATCCATGGTAACGGGAGGTGAAGAAGCTCCCTTGATGCCTGTGTGATAGATGGAGATCAGACGTTTCAGTAGCAGTAGATGTTGACGTGTACACTTTGGTATCTGTTTAAGTTGTAAGTTACCCGATGAGCGGTCGCTAACTCGTTAGCTGCACGTTGTGGTTGGACGTTGATTTAAAAACACAAAAACTTTCACGCAGACATCGTGGTGCAGTTTGTGTAAATTACTGAAGATGTTTTCACTGTTTGTGATCGTTCTGGAATCTAAAAACCTTGTATCGTCGTCTTCAGACATCACTTTGTCTCTTCATTATTTATTCTTCTGTTTCTTCCAGGTGCTAACACTTTGGACTCGATGTCTTTGATTATTGTGAAAGTGCTCTTAATGCTTTAATGGACAAACATTTCATGTGGGTGGAGTCATCGACTCACTCATTGAGTCGCTCATTGAGTCGCTCATCAAGTCCTTTGAGTTTCAGTAGATTCAGTTTTAGCTGCTGAGACATCTCGAATAAAACATTTTTACCATCATCACTGTTTCTATTCCTCACTGTGAAGTCTGCAGCAGGTAAACAGACTGTAACGTCTGCAGCGGGTAAACAGACTGTAACGTCTGCAGCAGGTAAACAGACTGTAACGTCTGCAGCAGGTAAACAGACTAACGTCTGCAGCGGGTAAACAGACTGTAACGTCTGCAGCAGGTAAACAGACTGTAACTTCTGCAGCGGGTAAACAGACTGTAACTTCTGCAGCAGGTAAACAGACTGTAACGTCTGCAGCAGGTAAACAGACTGTAACGTCTGCAGGTAAACAGACTGTGACGTCTGCAGCAGGTAAACAGACTGTAACTTCTGCAGCGGGTAAACAGACTGTAACGTCTGCAGCGGGTAAACAGACTGTAACTTCTGCAGGTAAACAGACTGTAACTTCTGCAGCAGGTAAACAGACTGTAACGTCTGCAGCGGGTAAACAGACTGTAACTTCTGCAGGTAAACAGACTGTAACTTCTGCAGCAGGTAAACAGACTGTAACATCTGCAGGTAAACAGACTGTGACGTCTGTAGCAGGTAAACAGACTGTGACGCCTGCAGCAGGTAAACAGACTGTAACGTCTGCAGGTAAACAGACTGTGACGTCTGTAGCAGGTAAACAGACTGTAACGTCTGCAGCAGGTAAACAGACTGTAACGTCTGCAGGTAAACAGACTGTGACGTCTGTAGCAGGTAAACAGACTGTAATGTCTGCAGCAGGTAAACAGACTGTAACGTCTGCAGGTAAACAGACTGTGACGTCTGCAGCAGGTAAACAGACTGTAACGTCTGCAGCAGGTAAACAGACTGTAACGTCTGCAGGTAAACAGACTGTAACGTCTGCAGGTAAACAGACTGTAACGTCTGCAGCAGGTAAACAGACTGACATCTGCAGCAGGTAAACAGACTGTGACGTCTGCAGCAGGTAAACAGAATGACATCTGCAGCAGGTAAACAGACTGTAACATCTGCAGGTAAACAGACTGTGACGTCTGCAGCAGGTAAACAGACTGTAACGTCTGCAGGTAAACAGACTGTGACGTCTGCAGCAGGTAAACAGACTGTAACGTCTGCAGGTAAACAGACTGTGACGTCTGCAGCAGGTAAACAGACTGTAACGTCTGCAGCAGGTAAACAGACTGTAACGTCTGCAGGTAAACAGACTGTAACGTCTGCAGCAGGTAAACAGACTGTAACGTCTGCAGCAGGTAAACAGACTGTAACGTCTGCAGGTAAACAGACTAACTTCTGCAGCAGGTAAACAGACTGTAACGTCTGCAGAAGGTAAACAGACTGTAACGTCTGCAGGTAAACAGACTGTGACGTCTGCAGCAGGTAAACAGACTGTAACGTCTGCAGGTAAACAGACTGTGACATCTGCAGCAGGTAAACAGACTGTAACGTCTGCAGCAGGTAAACGGACTGTAACGTCTGCAGCAGGTAAACAGACTGTAACGTCTGCAGCAGGTAAACAGACTGTGACGTCTGCAACAGGTAAACAGACTGTAACGTCTGCAGGTAAACAGACTGACTTCTGCAGCAGGTAAACAGACTGTAACGTCTGCAGCGGGTAAACAGGCTGTAACGTCTGCAGGAGGTAAACAGACTGTAACGTCTGCAGCAGGTAAACGGGTTGTAAGGTCTGCAGCGGGTAAACAGACTGTAACGTCTGCAGCAGGTAAACAGACTGTAACGTCTGCAGCGGGTAAACAGACTGTAACGTCTGCAGCAGATAAACAGACTGTTTACCTGCAGGTAAACAGACTGTAACGTCTGAAGGTAAACAGACTGTGATGTCTGCAGCAGGTAAACAGACTGTGACGTCTGCAGCAGGTAAACAGACTCTAACGTCTGCAGCAGGTAAACAGACTCTAACGTCTGCAGCAGGTAAACAGACTGTAACGTCTGCAGAAGGTAAACAGACTGTAACGTCTGCAGGTAAACAGACTGTGACATCTGCAGCAGGTAAACAGACTGTAACGTCTGCAGCGGGTAAACAGACTGTAACGTCTGCAGCAGATAAACAGACTGTTTACCTGCAGGTAAACAGACAGTAACGTCTGAAGGTAAACAGACTGTGACGTCTGTAGCAGGTAAACAGACTGTGACGCCTGCAGCAGGTAAACAGACTGTAACGTCTGCAGGTAAACAGACTGTGACGTCTGTAGCAGGTAAACAGACTGTAACGTCTGCAGCAGGTAAACAGACTGTAACGTCTGCAGGTAAACAGACTGTGACGTCTGTAGCAGGTAAACAGACTGTAACGTCTGCAGGTAAACAGACTGTAACGTCTGCAGCAGGTAAACAGACTGTAACGTCTGCAGGTAAACAGACTGTGACGTCTGCAGCGGGTAAACAGACTGTAACGTCTGCAGCAGGTAAACAGACTGTAACGTCTGCAGGTAAACAGACTGTAACGTCTGCAGGTAAACAGACTGTAACGTCTGCAGCAGGTAAACAGACTGACATCTGCAGCAGGTAAACAGACTGTGACGTCTGCAGCAGGTAAACAGAATGACATCTGCAGCAGGTAAACAGACTGTAACATCTGCAGGTAAACAGACTGTGACGTCTGCAGCAGGTAAACAGACTAACGTCTGCAGCAGGTAAACAGACTGTAACGTCTGCAGGTAAACAGACTGTGACGTCTGCAGCAGGTAAACAGACTGTAACGTCTGCAGCAGGTAAACAGACTGTAACGTCTGCAGGTAAACAGACTGTAACGTCTGCAGCAGGTAAACAGACTGTAACGTCTGCAGCAGGTAAAAAGACTGTAACGTCTGCAGGTAAACAGACTAACTTCTGCAGCAGGTAAACAGACTGTGACGTCTGCAGCGGGTAAACAGGCTGTAACGTCTGCAGGAGGTAAACAGACTGTAACGTCTGCAGGTAAACAGACTGTGACGTCTGCAGCGGGTAAACAGACTGTAACGTCTGCAGGTAAACAGACTGTGACATCTGCAGCAGGTAAACAGACTGTAACGTCTGCAGCAGGTAAACAGACTGTAACGTCTGCAGCAGGTAAACAGACTGTAACGTCTGCAGGTAAACAGACTGTAACGTCTGCAGCAGGTAAACAGACTGTAACGTCTGCAGGTAAACAGACTGTGACGTCTGCAGCGGGTAAACAGACTGTAACGTCTGCAGCAGGTAAACAGACTGTAACGTCTGCAGGTAAACAGACTGTAACGTCTGCAGGTAAACAGACTGTAACGTCTGCAGCAGGTAAACAGACTGACATCTGCAGCAGGTAAACAGACTGTGACGTCTGCAGCAGGTAAACAGAATGACATCTGCAGCAGGTAAACAGAGTGTAACATCTGCAGGTAAACAGACTGTGACGTCTGCAGCAGGTAAACAGACTAACGTCTGCAGCAGGTAAACAGACTGTAACGTCTGCAGGTAAACAGACTGTGACGTCTGCAGCAGGTAAACAGACTGTAACGTCTGCAGCAGGTAAACAGACTGTAACGTCTGCAGGTAAACAGACTGTAACGTCTGCAGGTAAACAGACTGACTTCTGCAGCAGGTAAACAGACTGTAACGTCTGCAGCAGGTAAACAGGCTGTAACGTCTGCAGGAGGTAAACAGACTGTAACGTCTGCAGCAGGTAAACGGGCTGTAAGGTCTGCAGCGGGTAAACAGACTGTAACGTCTGCAGGTAAACAGTCTGTAATGTCTGCAGCAGATAAACAGACTGTAACGTCTGCAGCGGGTAAAAAGACTGTAACGTCTGCAGCAGATAAACAGACTGTTTACCTGCAGGTAAACAGACTGTAACGTCTGAAGGTAAACAGACTGTGACGTCTGCAGCAGGTAAACAGACTGTGACGTCTGCAGCAGGTAAACAGACTGTGACGTCTGCAGCAGGTAAACAGACTCTAACGTCTGCAGCAGGTAAACAGACTCTAACGTCTGCAGCAGGTAAACAGACTGTAACGTCTGCAGCAGGTAAACAGACTGTAACGTCTGCAGCAGGTAAACAGACTGTGACGTCTGCAACAGGTAAACAGACTGTAACGTCTGCAGGTAAACAGACTGACTTCTGCAGCAGGTAAACAGACTGTAACGTCTGCAGCGGGTAAACAGGCTGTAACGTCTGCAGGAGGTAAACAGACTGTAACGTCTGCAGCAGGTAAACAGACTGTAACGTCTGCAGCAGGTAAACAGACTGTAACGTCTGCAGCAGGTAAACAGACTGTAACGTCTGCAGTTAAACAGACTAACTTCTGCAGCAGGTAAACAGACTGTGACGTCTGCAGCAGGTAAACAGACTGTAACGTCTGCAGGAGGTAAACAGACTGTAACGTCTGCAGGTAAACAGACTGTGACGTCTGCAGCGGGTAAACAGACTGTAACGTCTGCAGGTAAACAGACTGTGACATCTGCAGCAGGTAAACAGACTGTAACGTCTGCAACAGGTAAACAGACTGTAACGTCTGCAGGTAAACAGACTGACTTCTGCAGCAGGTAAACAGACTGTAACGTCTGCAGCGGGTAAACAGGCTGTAACGTCTGCAGGAGGTAAACAGACTGTAACGTCTGCAGCAGGTAAACGGGCTGTAAGGTCTGCAGCGGGTAAACAGACTGTAATGTCTGCAGCAGATAAACAGACTGTAACGTCTGCAGCGGGTAAAAAGACTGTAACGTCTGCAGCAGATAAACAGACTGTTTACCTGCAGGTAAACAGACTGTAACGTCTGAAGGTAAACAGACTGTGACGTCTGCAGCAGGTAAACAGACTGTGACGTCTGCAGCAGGTAAACAGACTCTAACGTCTGCAGCAGGTAAACAGACTGTAACTTCTGCAGAAGGTAAACAGACTGTAACGTCTGCAGGTAAACAGACTGTGACATCTGCAGCAGGTAAACAGACTGTAATGTCTGCAGCAGGTAAACAGACTGTAACGTCTGCAGCAGGTAAACAGACTGTAACGTCTGCAGCCGGTAAACAGACTGTGACGTCTGCAACAGGTAAACAGACTGTAACGTCTGCAGGTAAACAGACTGACTTCTGCAGCAGGTAAACAGACTGTAACGTCTGCAGCGGGTAAACAGGCTGTAACGTCTGCAGGAGGTAAACAGACTGTAACGTCTGCAGCAGGTAAACGGGCTTTAAGGTCTGCAGCGGGTAAACAGACTGTAATGTCTGCAGCAGGTAAACAGACTGTAACGTCTGCAGCGGGTAAACAGACTGTAACGTCTGCAGCAGATAAACAGACTGTTTACCTGCAGGTAAACAGACAGTAACGTCTGAAGGTAAACAGACTGTAACATCTGCAGCAGGTAAACAGACTGTAACGTCTGCAGCAGGTAAACAGACTGTGACGTCTGCAGCAGGTAAACAGACTCTAACGTCTGCAGCAGGTAAACAGACTGTAACGTCTGCAGCAGGTAAACAGACTGTAACGTCTGCAGCAGGTAAACAGACTGACATCTGCAGCAGGTAAACAGACCGTAACGTCTGCAGGTAAACAGACTAACATCTGCAGCAGGTAAACAGACTGTAACGTCTATAGCGGGTAAACAGACTGTAACGTCTGCAGCGGGTAAACAGACCGTAACGTCTGCACGTAAACAGACTAACATCTGCAGCAGGGAAACACACTGTAACATCTGCAGCAGGGAAAAAAACTGTAACATCTGCAGCGGGTAAACAGACCGTAACGTCTGCAGCGGGTAAACAGACTGTAACGTCTGCAGTGGGTAAACAGACTGTAACGTCTGCAGCGGGTAAACAGACTGTAACATCTGCAGCAGGTAAACATACTGTAACGTCTGCAGCGGGTAAACAGACTGTAACGTCTGCAGCAGGTAAACAGACTGTAACGTCTGCAGCAGGTAAACAGACTGTAACGTCTGCAGCGGGTAAACAGACTGTATCGTCTGCAGCAGGTAAACAGACTGTAACGTCTGCATGTAAACAGACTGTGACGTCTGCAGCAGGTAAACAGACTAACGTCTGCAACAGGTAAACAGACTGTAACGTCTGCAGCAGGTAAACAGACTGTGACGTCTGCAGGTAAACAGACTGTAACGTCTGCAGCAGGTAAACAGACTGTAACGTCTGCAGGTAAACAGACTGTGACGTCTGCAGGTAAACAGACTGTAACGTCTGCAGCAGGTAAACAGACCGTAACGTCTGCAGCGGGTAAACAGACCATAACATCTGCAGCAGGTAAACACACTGTAACGCCTGCAGCGGGTAAACAGACCGTAACATCTGCAGCGGGTAAACAGACCATAACATCTGCAGCGGGTAAACAGACCGTAACGTCTGCAGCAGGTAAACAGACTGTAACGTCTGCAGGTAAACAGACTGTAACGTCTGCAAGTAAACAGACTGTAACGTCTGCAGCAGGTAAACAGACTGTAACGTCTGCAGCAGGTAAACAGACTGTAACGTCTGGAGGTAAACAGACTGTAACGTCTGCAGCAGGTAAACAGACTGTAACGTCTGGAGGTAAACAGACTGTAACGTCTGGAGGTAAACAGACTGTAACGTCTGCAGCAGGTAAACAGACTGTAACGTCTGCAGCGGGTAAACAGACTGTAACGTCTGCAGCAGGTAAACAGGCTGCAGCAGGTAAACAGACTGTGACGTCTGCAGCAGGTAAACAGACTGTAACATCTGCAGCAGGTAAACAGACTGTAACGTCTGCAGCGGGTAAATAGGCTGTAACGTCTACAGGAGGTAAACAGGCTGTAACGTCTGCAGGTAAACAGACTGTAACGTCTGCAGCAGGTAAACAGACCGTAACGTCTGCAGCGGGTAAACAGACCATAACATCTGCAGCAGGTAAACACACTGTAACGCCTGCAGCGGGTAAACAGACCGTAACATCTGCAGCGGGTAAACAGACCATAACATCTGCAGCGGGTAAACAGACCGTAACGTCTGCAGCAGGTAAACAGACTGTAACGTCTGCAGGTAAACAGACTGTAACGTCTGCAAGTAAACAGACTGTAACGTCTGCAGCAGGTAAACAGACTGTAACGTCTGCAGCAGGTAAACAGACTGTAACGTCTGGAGGTAAACAGACTGTAACGTCTGCAGCAGGTAAACAGACTGTAACGTCTGGAGGTAAACAGACTGTAACGTCTGGAGGTAAACAGACTGTAACGTCTGCAGCAGGTAAACAGACTGTAACGTCTGCAGCGGGTAAACAGACTGTAACATCTGCAGCAGGTAAACAGGCTGCAGCAGGTAAACAGACTGTGACGTCTGCAGCAGGTAAACAGACTGTAACATCTGCAGCAGGTAAACAGACTGTAACGTCTGCAGCGGGTAAATAGGCTGTAACGTCTACAGGAGGTAAACAGGCTGTAACGTCTGCAGCGGGTAAACATACTGTAACGTCTGCAGCAGGTAAACAGACTGTAACGTCTGCAGCAGGTAAACAGGCTGTAACATCTGCAGGTAAACAGACTGTAACGTCTGCAGCGGGTAAACATACTGTAACGTCTGCAGCAGGTAAACAGACTGTAACGTCTGCAACAGGTAAACAGGCTGTAACTTCTGCAGCAGGAAAACAGACTGTAACGTCTGCAGCGGGTAAACAGGCTGTAACGTCTGCAGGAGGTAAACAGACTGTAACGTCTGCAGCGGGTAAACGGGCTGTAACGTCTGCAGCGGGTAAACAGACTGTAATGTCTGCAGCAGGTAAACAGACTGTAACGTCTGCAGCGGGTAAACAGACTGTAACGTCTGCAGCAGATAAACAGACTGTTTACCTGCAGGTAAACAGACTGTAACATCTGCAGGTAAACAGACTGTAACTTCTGCAGCAGGTAAACAGACTGTAACATCTGCAGCAGGTAAACAGACTGTAACGTCTGCAGCAGGTAAACAGACTGTGACATCTGCAGCAGGTAAACAGACTGTAACGTCTGCAGCAGGTAAACAGACTGTATCGTCTGCAGCAGGTAAACAGACTGTAACGTCTGCAGGTAAACAGACTGTAACGTCTGCAGGTAAACAGACTAACGTCTGCAGCATTTAAACAGACCGTAACGTCTGCAGCGGGTAAACAGACCATAACATCTGCAGCAGGTAAACACACTGTAACGTCTGCAGCGGGTAAACAGACCGTAACATCTGCAGCGGGTAAACAGACCATAACATCTGCAGCGGGTACACAGACCATAACATCTGCAGCGGGTAAACAGACCGTAACGTCTGCAGCGGGTAAACAGACTGTAACGTCTGCAGCACTTAAACACACTGACATCTGCAGCAGGTAAACAGACTGTAACGTCTGCAGCGGGTAAACAGGCTGTAACGTCTGCAGGAGTTAAACAGACTGTAACGTCTGCAGCGGGCAAACGGGCTGTAACGTCTGCAGCGGGTAAACAGACTGTAATGTCTGCAGCGGGTAAACAGACTGTCACGTCTGCAGCAGATAAACAGACTGTTTACCTGCAGGTAAACAGACTGTATCATCTGCAGGTAAACAGACTGTAACTTCTGCAGCAGGTAAACAGACTGTAACATCTGCAGCAGGTAAACAGACTGACATCTGCAGCAGGTAAACAGACTGTAACGTCTGCAGCAGGTAAACAGACTGTAACGTCTGCAGCAAGTAAACAGACTGTAACGTCTGCAGGTAAACAAACTGTGACGTCTGCAGCAGGTAAACAGACTGTAACGTCTGCAGCAGGTAAACAGACTGTAACGTCTGCATGTAAACAAACTGTGACGTCTGCAGCAGGTAAACAGACTGTAACGTCTGCAGCAGGTAAACAGACTGTATCGTCTGCAGCAGGTAAACAGACTGTAACGTCTGCAGGTAAACAGACTGTAACGTCTGCAGGTAAACAGACTAACGTCTGCAGCAGGTAAACAGACCGTAACGTCTGCAGCGGGTAAACAGACCATAACATCTGCAGCAGGTAAACACACTGTAACGTCTGCAGCGGGTAAACAGACCGTAACATCTGCAGCGGGTAAACAGACCATAACATCTGCAGCGGGTACACAGACCATAACATCTGCAGCGGGTAAACAGACCGTAACGTCTGCAGCGGGTAAACAGACTGTAACGTCTGCAGCACTTAAACACACTGACATCTGTAGCAGGTAAACAGACTGTAACGTCTGCAGCGGGTAAACAGGCTGTAACGTCTGCAGGAGGTAAACAGACTGTAACGTCTGCAGCGGGCAAACGGGCTGTAACGTCTGCAGCGGGTAAACAGACTGTAATGTCTGCAGCGGGTAAACAGACTGTCACGTCTGCAGCAGATAAACAGACTGTTTACCTACAGGTAAACAGACTGTAACATCTGCAGGTAGACAGACTGTAACTTCTGCAGCAGGTAAACAGACTGTAACATCTGCAGCAGGTAAACAGACTGACATCTGCAGCAGGTAAACAGACTGTAACGTCTGCAGCAGGTAAACAGACTGTAACGTCTGCAGCAAGTAAACAGACTGTAACGTCTGCAGGTAAACAAACTGTGACGTCTGCAGCAGGTAAACAGACTGTAACGTCTGCAGCAGGTAAACAGACTGTAACGTCTGCATGTAAACAAACTGTGACGTCTGCAGCAGGTAAACAGACTGTAACGTCTGCAGCAGGTAAACAGACTGTATCGTCTGCAGCAGGTAAACAGACTGTAACGTCTGCAGGTAAACAGACTGTAACGTGTGCAGCGGGTAAACAGACCATAACATCTGCAGCAGGTAAACACACTGTAACGTCTGCAGCGGGTAAACAGACCGTAACATCTGCAGCGGGTAAACAGACCATAACATCTGCAGCGGGTACACAGACCATAACATCTGCAGCGGGTAAACAGACCGTAACGTCTGCAGCGGGTAAACAGACTGTAACGTCTGCAGCACTTAAACAGACTGACATCTGCAGCAGGTAAACAGACTGTAACGTCTGCAGCGGGTAAACAGACTGTAACGTCTGCAGCAGGTAAACAGACTGTAACGTCTGCAGGTAAACAGACTGTAACGTCTGCAGCAGGGAAATAGACTGTGACGTCTGCAGCAGGTAAACAGACTGTAACGTCTGCAGCAGGTAAACAGACTGTAACGTCTGTAGGTAAACAGACTGTAACGTCTGCAGCGGGTAAACAGACTGTAACGTCTGCAGGTAAACAGACTGTAACGTCTGCAGCGGGTAAACAGACTGTAACGTCTGCAGGTAAACAGACTGTAACGTCTGCAGCAGGTAAACAGGCTGCAGCAGGTAAACAGACTGTGACGTCTGCAGCAGGTAAACAGACTGTAACATCTGCAGGTAAACAGACTGTAACTTCTGCAGCAGGTAAACAGACTGTAACGTCTGCAGCGGGTAAATAGGCTGTAACGTCTGCAGGAGGTAAACAGGCTGTAACGTCTGCAGCGGGTAAACAGACTGTAACGTCTGCAGCAGGTAAACAGACTGACATCTGCAGCAGGTAAACAGACCGTAATGTCTGCAGGTAAACAGACTAACATCTGCAGCAGGTAAACAGACTGTAACGTCTGCTGCGGGTAAACAGACCGTAACGTCTGCAGCGGGTAAACAGACCGTAACATCTGCAGCAGGGAAACACACTGTAACATCTGCAGCGGGTAAACAGACCGTAACGTCTGCAGCGGGTAAACAGACTGTAACGTCTGCAGCGGGTAAACAGACTGTAACGTCTGCAGCAGGTAAACAGACTGTAACGTCTGCAGCAGGTAAACAGACTCTAACGTCTGCAACAGGTAAAAAGACTGTAACATCTGCAGCGGGTAAACAGACTCTAACGTCTGCAGGAGGTAAACAGGCTGTAACGTCTGCAGCGGGTAAACAGACTGTAACGTCTGCAGCAGGTAAACAGACTGACATCTGCAGCAGGTAAACAGACCGTAATGTCTGCAGGTAAACAGACTAACATCTGCAGCAGGTAAACAGACTGTAACGTCTGCTGCGGGTAAACAGACCGTAACGTCTGCAGCGGGTAAACAGACCGTAACATCTGCAGCAGGGAAACACACTGTAACATCTGCAGCGGGTAAACAGACCGTAACGTCTGCAGCGGGTAAACAGACTGTAACGTCTGCAGCGGGTAAACAGACTGTAACGTCTGCAGCAGGTAAACAGACTGTAACGTCTGCAGCAGGTAAACAGACTCTAACGTCTGCAACAGGTAAAAAGACTGTAACATCTGCAGCGGGTAAACAGACCGTAACGTCTGCAACGGGTAAACAGACTGTAACGTCTGCAGCGGGTAAACAGACTGTAACGTCTGCAGCAGGTAAACAGACTGTAACGTCTGCATGTAAACAGACTGTGACGTCTGCAGGTAAACAGACTAACGTCTGCAGCGGGTAAACAGACTGTGACGTCTGCAGGTAAACAGACTAACGTCTGCAGGTAAACAGACTGTAACGTCTGCAGCGGGTAAACAGACTGTAACGTCTGCAGGTAAACAGACTAACGTCTGCAGGTAAACAGACTGTAACGTCTGCAGCGGGTAAACAGACTGTAACGTCTGCAGGTAAACAGACTAACGTCTGCAGGTAAACAGACTGTGACGTCTGCAGGTAAACAGACTGTGACGTCTGCAGGTAAACAGACTGTGACGTCTGCAGGTAAACAGACTGTAACGTCTGCAAGTAAACAGACTGTAATGTCTGCAGCAGGTAAACAGACTGTAACGTCTGCAGCAGGTAAAACTACTGTAACGTCTGCAGGTAAACAGACTAACGTCTGCAGGTAAACAGACTGTGACGTCTGCAGCAGGTAAACAGGCTGCAGCGGGTAAACAGACTGTAACATCTGCAGGTAAACAGACTGTAACGTCTGAAGCAGGTAAACAGACTGTAACGTCTGCAGGTAAAGAGACTGTAACGTCTGCAGGTTAACAGGCTGTAACGTCTGCAGGTAAACAGACTGTAACGTCTGCAGGTAAACAGGCTGTAACGTCTGCAGGTAAACAGACTGTAACGTCTGCAGGTAAACAGGCTGTAACGTCTGCAGGTAAACAGACTGTAACGGCTGCAGCGGGTAAACAGAATGTAACGTCTGCAGCAGGTAAACAGACTGTAACGTCTGCAGGTAAACAGACTAACGTCTGCAGGTAAACAGGCTGTAACGTCTGCAGCGGGGAAACAGACCGTACCGTCTGCAGCGGGTAAACAGACTGTAACGTCTGCAGCAGGTAAACAGACTGTAACATCTGCAGTGAGTAAACAGACCGCAACGTCTGCAGCGGGAAAACAGACTGTAACGTCTGCAGGTAAACAGGCTGTAACGTCTGCAGCGGGTAAACAGACTGTAACGTCTGCAGCGGGTAAACAGACTGTAACGTCTGCCGCGGATAAACAGACTGTAACGTCTGCAGCAGGTAAACAGGCTGCAGCGGGTAAACAGACTGTAATATCTGCAGCGGGTAAACAGACTGTATCGTCTGCAGCAGGTAAACAGACCGTAACATCTGCAGCAGGTAAACAGACCGTAACATCTGCAGCGGGTAAACAGACCGTAACGTCTGCAGCGGGTAAACAGACTGTAACGTCTGCAGCAGGTAAACAGACTGTAACATCTGCAGTGAGTAAACAGACCGCAACGTCTGCAGCGGGAAAACAGACTGTAACGTCTGCAGGTAAACAGGCTGTAACGTCTGCAGCGGGTAAACAGACTGTAACGTCTGCAGCGGGTAAACAGACTGTAACGTCTGCAGCGGGTAAACAGACTGTAACGTCTGCCGCGGATAAACAGACTGTAACGTCTGCAGCAGGTAAAAAGGCTGCAGCGGGTAAACAGACTGTAATATCTGCAGCGGGTAAACAGACTGTAATGTCTGCAGCAGGTAAACAGACCGTAACATCTGCAGCAGGTAAACAGACCGTAACATCTGCAGCGGGTAAACAGACCGTAACATCTGCAGCGGGTAAACAGACCGTAACATCTACAGCGGGTAAACAGACTGTAACGTCTGCAGCGGGTAAACAGACTGTAATGTCTGCAGGTAAACAGACTGTAACGTCTGCAGCAGGTAAACAGACTGTAACGTCTGCAGCGGGTAAACAGGCTGTAACGTCTGCAGGAGGTAAACAGACTGTAACGTCTGCAGGTAAACAGACTGTAACGTCTGCAGGTAAACAGACTGTAACGTCTGCAGGAGGTAAACAGGCTGTAACATCTGCAGCAGGTAAACAGACTGTAACGTCTGCAGCGGGTAAACAGGCTGTAACGTCTGCAGGAGGTAAACAGACTGTAACGTCTGCAGGTAAAAAGACTGTAACGTCTGCAGGAGGTAAACAGGCTGTAACGTCTGCAGGAGGTAAAAAGGCTGTAACATCTGCAGCGGGTAAACAGACCGTAACGTCTGCAGCAGGTAAACAGATGTAACGTCTGCAGCAGGTAAACAGACTGTAACGTCTGCAGGTAAACAGACTGTTACGTCTGCAAGTAAACAGACTGTAACGTCTGCAGCAGGTAAACAGACTGTAACGTCTGCAGCGGGTAAACAGACTGTAACGTCTGCAGCGGGTAAACAGACTATAACGTCTGCAGCGGGTAAACAGGCTGTAACGTCTGCAGGCAAACAGACTGTGACGTGTGCAGAAGATAAACATACTGTAACGTCTGCCGCGGATAAACAGACTGTAACGTCTGCAGCAGGTAATCAGACCGTAACATCTGCAGCGGGTAAACAGACTGTAACATCTGCAGTGGGTAAACAGACCGTAACGTCTGCAGCAGGTAAACAGACCGTAACATCTGCAGCGGGTAAACAGACCGTAGCATCTGCGGCGGGTAAATAGACCGTAACGTCTGCAGCGGGTAAACAGAATGTAACGTCTGCAGCGGGTAAACAGACTGTAACGTCTGCAGGTAAACAGACTGTAACGTCTGCAGGTAAACAGACTGTAACGTCTGCAGGTAAACAGGCTGTAACGTCTGCATCGGGTAAACAGGCTGTAACGTCTGCAGGTAAACAGAATGTAACGTCTGCATCGGGTAAACAGACTGTAACGTCTGCAGGAGATAAACAGACTGTAACGTCTGCAGGTAAACAGGCTGTAACGTCTGCAGCGGGGAAACAGACCGTAACGTCTGCAGCGGGTAAACAGTCTGTAACATCTGCAGCGAGTAAACAGACCGCAACGTCTGCAGCGGGAAAACAGACTGTAACGTCTGCAGGTAAACAGGCTGTAACGTCTGCAGCGGGTAAACAGACTGTAACGTCTGCAGCGGGTAAACAGACTGTAACGTCTGCAGCGGGTAAACAGACTGTAACGTCTGCCGCGGAAAAACAGACTGTAATGTCTGCAGCAGGTAAACAGGCTGCAGCGGGTAAACAGACTGTAATATCTGCAGCGGGTAAACAGACTGTAACGTCTGCAGCAGGTAAACAGACCGTAACATCTGCAGCAGGTAAACAGACCGTAACGTCTGCAGCGGGTAAACAGACTGTAACGTCTGCAGCGGGTAAACAGACTGTAATGTCTGCAGGTAAACAGACTGTAACGTCTGCAGCAGGTAAACAGACTGTAACGTCTGCAGGTAAACAGACTGTAACGTCTGCAGGAGGTAAACAGGCTGTAACGTCTGCAGGAGGTAAAAAGGCTGTAACGTCTGCAGCGGGTAAACAGACTGTAGCATCTGCAGCGGGTAAACAGACTGTAACGTCTGCAGCAGGTAAACAGACTGTAACGTCTGCAGCAGGTAAACAGACTGTTACGTCTGCAAGTAAACAGACTGTAACGTCTGCAGCAGGTAAACAGACTGTAACGTCTGCAGCGGGTAAACAGACTGTAACGTCTGCAGCGGGTAAACAGACTATAACGTCTGCAGCGGGTAAACAGACTGTAACGTCTGCAGGTAAACAGGCTGTAACGTCTGCAGCGGGTAAACAGACTGTAACGTCTGCCGCGGATAAACAGACTGTAACGTCTGCAGCAGGTAAACAGACCGTAACATCTGCAGCGGGTAAACAGACTGTAACATCTGCAGTGGGTAAACAGACCGTAACGTCTGCAGCAGGTAAACAGACCGTAACATCTGCAGCGGGTAAACAGACCGTAGCATCTGCAGCGGGTAAATAGACCGTAACGTCTGCAGCGGGTAAACAGAATGTAACGTCTGCAGCGGGTAAACAGACTGTAACGTCTGCAGGTAAACAGACTGTAACGTCTGCAGCAGGTAAACAGACTGTAACGTCTGCAGGTAAACAGACTGTAACGTCTGCAGGAGGTAAACAGGCTGTAACGTCTGCAGGAGGTAAAAAGGCTGTAACGTCTGCAGCGGGTAAACAGACTGTAACGTCTGCAGCGGGTAAACAGACTATAACGTCTGCAGCGGGTAAACAGGCTGTAACGTCTGCAGGTAAACAGACTGTGACGTCTGCAGAAGATAAACAGACTGTAACGTCTGCAGGTAAAAAGACTGTAACGTCTGCAGGAGCTAAACAGGCTGTAACGTCTGCAGGAGGTAAAAAGGCTGTAACATCTGCAGCGGGTAAACAGACCGTAACGTCTGCAGCAGGTAAACAGATGTAACGTCTGCAGCAGGTAAACAGACTGTAACGTCTGCAGCGGGTAAACAGACTGTAACGTCTGCCGCGGAGAAACAGACTGTAACGTCTGCAGCAGGTAAACAGGCTGCAGCGGGTAAACAGACTGTAATATCTGCAGCGGGTAAACAGACTGTAACGTCTGCATCGGGTAAACAGGCTGTAACGTCTGCAGGTAAACAGAATGTAACGTCTGCATCGGGTAAACAGACTGTAACGTCTGCAGGTAAACAGACTGTAACGTCTGCAAGTAAACAGACTGTAACGTCTGCAGGTTAACAGACTGTAACGTCTGCAGCAGGTAAACAGACTGTAACGTCTGCAGCAGGTAAACAGACTGTAACGTCTGCAGGTAAACAGACTGTAACGTCTGCAGCAGGTAAACAGACTGTAACGTCTGCAGCAGGTAAACAGACTGTAACGTCTGCAGGTAAACAGACTGTAACGTCTGCAGCAGGTGAACAGACTGTAACGTCTGCAGCAGGTAAACAGACTGTAACGTCTGCAGGAGATAAATAGACTGGAACGTCTGCAGGTAAACAGGCTGTAACGTCTGCAGCGGGGAAACAGACCGTAACGTCTGCAGCGGGTAAACAGACTGTAACGTCTGCAGCAGGTAAACAGACTGTAACGTCTGCAGCAGGTAAACAGACTGTGACGTCTGCAGCAGGTAAACAGACTGTAACGTCTGCAGGAGATAAACAGACTGTAACGTCTGCAGGTAAACAGGCTGTAACGTCTGCAGCGGGGAAACAGACCGTAACGTCTGCAGCGGGTAAACAGTCTGTAACATCTGCAGCGAGTAAACAGACCGCAACATCTGCAGCGGGAAAACAGACTGTAACGTCTGCAGGTAAACAGGCTGTAACGTCTGCAGCGGGTAAACAGACTGTAACGTCTGCAGCGGGTAAACAGACTGTAACGTCTGCAGCGGGTAAACAGACTGTAACGTCTGCCGCGGATAAACAGACTGTAACGTCTGCAGCAGGTAAACAGGCTGCAGCGGGTAAACAGACCGTAACGTCTGCAGCGGGTAAACAGACTGTAACGTCTGCAGCGGGTAAACAGACTGTAATGTCTGCAGGTAAACAGGCTGTAACGTCTGCAGCGGGTAAACAGAATGTAACGTCTGCAGCGTGTAAACAGACTGTAACGTCTGCAGGTAAACAGACTGTAACGTCTGCAGGTAAACAGACTGTAACGTCTGCAGGTAAACAGGCTGTAACGTCTGCATCGGGTAAACAGGCTGTAACGTCTGCAGGTAAACAGAATGTAACGTCTGCATCGGGTAAACAGACTGTAACGTCTGCAGGAGATAAACAGACTGTAACGTCTGCATGTAAACAGGCTGTAACGTCTGCAGCGGGGAAACAGACCGTAACGTCTGCAGCGGGTAAACAGTCTGTAACATCTGCAGCGAGTAAACAGACCGCAACGTCTGCGGCGGGAAAACAGACTGTAACGTCTGCAGGTAAACAGGCTGTAACGTCTGCAGCGGGTAAACAGACTGTAACGTCTGCAGCGGGTAAACAGACTGTAACGTCTGCAGCGGGTAAACAGACTGTAACGTCTGCCGCGGATAAACAGACTGTAACGTCTGCAGCAGGTAAACAGGCTGCAGCGGGTAAACAGACTGTAATATCTGCAGCGGGTAAACAGACCGTAACATCTGCAGCAGGTAAACAGACCGTAACATCTGCAGCAGGTAAACAGACCGTAACGTCTGCAGCGGGTAAACAGACTGTAACGTCTGCAGCGGGTAAACAGACTGTAATGTCTGCAGCAGGTAAACAGACTGTAATGTCTGCAGGTAAACAGACTGTAACGTCTGCAGCAGGTAAACAGACTGTAATGTCTGCAGGTAAACAGACTGTAACGTCTGCAGCAGGTAAACAGACTGTAACGTCTGCAGGTAAACAGACTGTAACGTCTGCAGGAGGTAAACAGGCTGTAACGTCTGCAGGAGGTAAAAAGGCTGTAACGTCTGCAGCGGGTAAACAGACTGTAACATCTGCAGCGGGTAAACAGACCGTAACGTCTGCAGCAGGTAAACAGACTGTAACGTCTGCAGCAGGTAAACAGACTGTTACGTCTGCAAGTAAACAGACTGTAACGTCTGCAGCAGGTAAACAGACTGTAACGTCTGCAGCGGGTAAACAGACTGTAACGTCTGCAGCGGGTAAACAGACTATAACGTCTGCAGCGGGTAAACAGGCTGTAACGTCTGCAGGTAAACAGACTGTGACGTCTGCAGAAGATAAACATACTGTAACGTCTGCCGCGGATAAACAGACTGTAACGTCTGCAGCAGGTAAACAGACCGTAACATCTGCAGCGGGTAAACAGACTGTAACATCTGCAGTGGGTAAACAGACCGTAACGTCTGCAGCAGGTAAACAGACCGTAACATCTGCAGCGGGTAAACAGACCGTAGCATCTGCAGCGATTAAATAGACCGTAACGTCTGCAGCGGGTAAACAGACCGCAACGTCTGCAGCGGGAAAACAGACTGTAACGTCTGCAGGTAAACAGGCTGTAACGTCTGCAGCGGGTAAACAGACTGCAACGTCTGCAGCGGGTAAACAGACTGTAACGTCTGCCGCGGGTAAACCAACTGTAACGTCTGCAGCAGGTAAACAGGCTGCAGCGGGTAAACAGACTGTAATATCTGCAGCGGGTAAACAGACCGTAACGTCTGCAGCAGGTAAACAGACCGTAACATCTGCAGCAGGTAAACAGACCGTAACATCTGCAGCGGGTAAACAGACCGTAACGTCTGCAGCGGGTAAACAGACTGTAACGTCTGCAGCAGGTAAACAGACTGTAATGTCTGCAGCAGGTAAACAGACTGTAACATCTGCAGCGGGTAAACAGACCGTAACGTCTGCAGCGGGTAAACAGACCGTAACGTCTGCAGCGGGTAAACAGACTGTAACGTCTGCAGCAGGTAAACAGACTGTAACGCCTGCAGGTAAACAGACTGTAACGTCTGCAGCAGGTAAACAGACTGTAACGTCTGCAGGTAAACAGACTGTAACGTCTGCAGGAGGTAAACAGGCTGTAACGTCTGCAGGAGGTAAAAAGGCTGTAACGTCTGCAGCGGGTAAACAGACTGTAACGTCTGCAGCGGGTAAACAGACTATAACGTCTGCAGCGGGTAAACAGGCTGTAACGTCTGCAGGTAAACAGACTGTGACGTCTGCAGAAGATAAACAGACTGTAACGTCTGCAGCGGGTAAACAGGCTGTAACGTCTGCAGGAGGTAAACAGACTGTAACGTCTGCAGGTAAAAAGACTGTAACGTCTGCAGGAGGTAAACAGGCTGTAACGTCTGCAGGAGGTAAAAAGGCTGTAACATCTGCAGCGGGTAAACAGACCGTAACGTCTGCAGCAGGTAAACAGATGTAACGTCTGCAGCAGGTAAACAGACTGTAACGTCTGCAGCGGGTAAACAGACTGTAACGTCTGCCGCGGAGAAACAGACTGTAACGTCTGCAGCAGGTAAACAGGCTGCAGCGGGTAAACAGACTGTAATATCTGCAGCGGGTAAACAGACTGTAACGTCTGCATCGGGTAAACAGGCTGTAACGTCTGCAGGTAAACAGAATGTAACGTCTGCATCGGGTAAACAGACTGTAACGTCTGCAGGTAAACAGACTGTAACGTCTGCAAGTAAACAGACTGTAACGTCTGCAGGTTAACAGACTGTAACGTCTGCAGCAGGTAAACAGACTGTAACGTCTGCAGCAGGTAAACAGACTGTAACGTCTGCAGGTAAACAGACTGTAACGTCTGCAGCAGGTAAACAGACTGTAACGTCTGCAGCAGGTAAACAGACTGTAACGTCTGCAGGAGATAAACAGACTGGAACGTCTGCAGGTAAACAGGCTGTAACGTCTGCAGCGGGGAAACAGACCGTAACGTCTGCAGCGGGTAAACAGACTGTAACCTCTGCAGCAGGTAAACAGACTGTAACGTCTGCAGCAGGTAAACAGACTGTGACGTCTGCAGCAGGTAAACAGACTGTAACGTCTGCAGGAGATAAACAGACTGTAACGTCTGCAGCGGGGAAACAGACCGTAACGTCTGCAGCGGGGAAACAGACCGTAACGTCTGCAGCGGGTAAACAGTCTGTAACATCTGCAGCGAGTAAACAGACCGCAACATCTGCAGCGGGAAAACAGACTGTAACGTCTGCAGGTAAACAGGCTGTAACGTCTGCAGCGGGTAAACAGACTGTAACGTCTGCAGCGGGTAAACAGACTGTAACGTCTGCAGCGGGTAAACAGACTGTAACGTCTGCCGCGGATAAACAGACTGTAACGTCTGCAGCAGGTAAACAGGCTGCAGCGGGTAAACAGACCGTAACGTCTGCAGCGGGTAAACAGACTGTAACGTCTGCAGCGGGTAAACAGACTGTAATGTCTGCAGGTAAACAGGCTGTAACGTCTGCAGCGGGTAAACAGAATGTAACGTCTGCAGCGGGTAAACAGACTGTAACGTCTGCAGGTAAACAGACTGTAACGTCTGCAGGTAAACAGACTGTAACGTCTGCAGGTAAACAGGCTGTAACGTCTGCATCGGGTAAACAGGCTGTAACGTCTGCAGGTAAACAGAATGTAACGTCTGCATCGGGTAAA
The DNA here is from genome assembly GCF_963584025.1 of Labrus mixtus. Taxonomy (NCBI): domain Eukaryota; kingdom Metazoa; phylum Chordata; class Actinopteri; order Labriformes; family Labridae; genus Labrus; species Labrus mixtus. The sequence goes on along the minus strand of NC_083613.1, from coordinate 35,823,004 downwards.
CAGACTGTAACGTCTGCAGGAGATAAACAGACTGTAACGTCTGCAGGTAAACAGGCTGTAACGTCTGTAGCGGGGAAACAGACCGTAACGTCTGCAGCGGGTAAACAGTCTGTAACATCTGCAGCGAGTAAACAGACCGCAACGTCTGCGGCGGGAAAACAGACTGTAACGTCTGCAGGTAAACAGGCTGTAACGTCTGCAGCGGGTAAACAGACTGTAACGTCTGCAGCGGGTAAACAGACTGTAACGTCTGCAGCGGGTAAACAGACTGTAACGTCTGCCGCGGATAAACAGACTGTAACGTCTGCAGCAGGTAAACAGGCTGCAGCGGGTAAACAGACTGTAATATCTGCAGCGGGTAAACAGACCGTAACATCTGCAGCAGGTAAACAGACCGTAACATCTGCAGCAGGTAAACAGACCGTAACGTCTGCAGCGGGTAAACAGACTGTAACGTCTGCAGCGGGTAAACAGACTGTAATGTCTGCTGCAGGTAAACAGACTGTAATGTCTGCAGGTAAACAGACTGTAACGTCTGCAGCAGGTAAACAGACTGTAATGTCTGCAGGTAAACAGACTGTAACGTCTGCAGCAGGTAAACAGACTGTAACGTCTGCAGCGGGTAAACAGACTGTAACGTCTGCCGCGGATAAACAGACTGTAACGTCTGCAGCAGGTAAACAGGCTGCAGCGGGTAAACAGACTGTAATATCTGCAGCGGGTAAACAGACTGTAACGTCTGCATCGGGTAAACAGGCTGTAACGTCTGCAGGTAAACAGAATGTAACGTCTGCATCGGGTAAACAGACTGTAACGTCTGCAGGTAAACAGACTGTAACGTCTGCAAGTAAACAGACTGTAACGTCTGCAGGTTAACAGACTGTAACGTCTGCAGCAGGTAAACAGACTGTAACGTCTGCAGCAGGTAAACAGACTGTAACGTCTGCAGGTAAACAGACTGTAACGTCTGCAGCAGGTGAACAGACTGTAACGTCTGCAGCAGGTAAACAGACTGTAACGTCTGCAGGAGATAAACAGACTGGAACGTCTGCAGGTAAACAGGCTGTAACGTCTGCAGCGGGGAAACAGACCGTAACGTCTGCAGCGGGTAAACAGACTGTAACGTCTGCAGCAGGTAAACAGACTGTAACGTCTGCAGCAGGTAAACAGACTGTGACGTCTGCAGCAGGTAAACAGACTGTAACGTCTGCAGGAGATAAACAGACTGTAATGTCTGCAGGTAAACAGACTGTAACGTCTGCAGCAGGTAAACAGACTGTAATGTCTGCAGGTAAACAGACTGTAACGTCTGCAGCAGGTAAACAGACTGTAACGTCTGCAGGTAAACAGACTGTAACGTCTGCAGGAGGTAAACAGGCTGTAACGTCTGCAGGAGGTAAAAAGGCTGTAACGTCTGCAGCGGGTAAACAGACTGTAACATCTGCAGCGGGTAAACAGACCGTAACGTCTGCAGCAGGTAAACAGACTGTAACGTCTGCAGCAGGTAAACAGACTGTTACGTCTGCAAGTAAACAGACTGTAACGTCTGCAGCAGGTAAACAGACTGTAACGTCTGCAGCGGGTAAACAGACTGTGACGTCTGCAGAAGATAAACATACTGTAACGTCTGCCGCGGATAAACAGACTGTAACGTCTGCAGCAGGTAAACAGACCGTAACATCTGCAGCGGGTAAACAGACCGTAACGTCTGCAGCAGGTAAACAGACCGTAACATCTGCAGCGGGTAAACAGACCGTAGCATCTGCAGCGATTAAATAGACCGTAACGTCTGCAGCGGGTAAACAGAATGTAACGTCTGCAGCGGGGAAACAGACCGTAACGTCTGCAGCGGGTAAACAGACTGTAACGTCTGCAGCAGGTAAACAGACTGTAACATCTGCAGCGAGTAAACAGACCGCAACGTCTGCAGCGGGAAAACAGACTGTAACGTCTGCAGGTAAACAGGCTGTAACGTCTGCAGCGGGTAAACAGACTGCAACGTCTGCAGCGGGTAAACAGACTGTAACGTCTGCCGCGGGTAAACCGACTGTAACGTCTGCAGCAGGTAAACAGGCTGCAGCGGGTAAACAGACTGTAATATCTGCAGCGGGTAAACAGACCGTAACGTCTGCAGCAGGTAAACAGACCGTAACATCTGCAGCAGGTAAACAGACCGTAACATCTGCAGCGGGTAAACAGACCGTAACGTCTGCAGCGGGTAAACAGACTGTAACGTCTGCAGCAGGTAAACAGACTGTAATGTCTGCAGCAGGTAAACAGACTGTAACATCTGCAGCGGGTAAACAGACCGTAACGTCTGCAGCGGGTAAACAGACCGTAACGTCTGCAGCGGGTAAACAGACTGTAACGTCTGCAGCAGGTAAACAGACTGTAACGCCTGCAGGTAAACAGACTGTAACGTCTGCAGCAGGTAAACAGACTGTAACGTCTGCAGGTAAACAGACTGTAACGTCTGCAGGAGGTAAACAGGCTGTAACGTCTGCAGGAGGTAAAAAGGCTGTAACGTCTGCAGCGGGTAAACAGACTGTAACGTCTGCAGCGGGTAAACAGACTATAACGTCTGCAGCGGGTAAACAGGCTGTAACGTCTGCAGGTAAACAGACTGTGACGTCTGCAGAAGATAAACAGACTGTAACGTCTGCAGCGGGTAAACAGGCTGTAACGTCTGCAGGAGGTAAACAGACTGTAACGTCTGCAGGTAAAAAGACTGTAACGTCTGCAGGAGGTAAACAGGCTGTAACGTCTGCAGGAGGTAAAAAGGCTGTAACATCTGCAGCGGGTAAACAGACCGTAACGTCTGCAGCAGGTAAACAGATGTAACGTCTGCAGCAGGTAAACAGACTGTAACGTCTGCAGCGGGTAAACAGACTGTAACGTCTGCCGCGGATAAACAGGCTGTAACGTCTGCAGCAGGTAAACAGACTGCAACGTCTGCAGCGGGTAAACAGACTGTAACGTCTGCCGCGGGTAAACCGACTGTAACGTCTGCAGCAGGTAAACAGGCTGCAGCGGGTAAACAGACTGTAATATCTGCAGCGGGTAAACAGACCGTAACGTCTGCAGCAGGTAAACAGACCGTAACATCTGCAGCAGGTAAACAGACCGTAACATCTGCAGCGGGTAAACAGACCGTAACGTCTGCAGCGGGTAAACAGACTGTAACGTCTGCAGCAGGTAAACAGACTGTAATGTCTGCAGCAGGTAAACAGACTGTAACATCTGCAGCGGGTAAACAGACCGTAACGTCTGCAGCGGGTAAACAGACCGTAACGTCTGCAGCGGGTAAACAGACTGTAACGTCTGCAGCAGGTAAACAGACTGTAACGCCTGCAGGTAAACAGACTGTAACGTCTGCAGCAGGTAAACAGACTGTAACGTCTGCAGGTAAACAGACTGTAACGTCTGCAGGAGGTAAACAGGCTGTAACGTCTGCAGGAGGTAAAAAGGCTGTAACGTCTGCAGCGGGTAAACAGACTGTAACGTCTGCAGCGGGTAAACAGACTATAACGTCTGCAGCGGGTAAACAGGCTGTAACGTCTGCAGGTAAACAGACTGTGACGTCTGCAGAAGATAAACAGACTGTAACGTCTGCAGCGGGTAAACAGGCTGTAACGTCTGCAGGAGGTAAACAGACTGTAACGTCTGCAGGTAAAAAGACTGTAACGTCTGCAGGAGGTAAACAGGCTGTAACGTCTGCAGGAGGTAAAAAGGCTGTAACATCTGCAGCGGGTAAACAGACCGTAACGTCTGCAGCAGGTAAACAGATGTAACGTCTGCAGCAGGTAAACAGACTGTAACGTCTGCAGCGGGTAAACAGACTGTAACGTCTGCCGCGGATAAACAGACTGTAACGTCTGCAGCAGGTAAACAGGCTGCAGCGGGTAAACAGACTGTAATATCTGCAGCGGGTAAACAGACTGTAACGTCTGCATCGGGTAAACAGGCTGTAACGTCTGCAGGTAAACAGAATGTAACGTCTGCATCGGGTAAACAGACTGTAACGTCTGCAGGTAAACAGACTGTAACGTCTGCAAGTAAACAGACTGTAACGTCTGCAGGTTAACAGACTGTAACGTCTGCAGCAGGTAAACAGACTGTAACGTCTGCAGCAGGTAAACAGACTGTAACGTCTGCAGGTAAACAGACTGTAACGTCTGCAGCAGGTAAACAGACTGTAACGTCTGCAGCAGGTAAACAGACTGTAACGTCTGCAGGAGATAAACAGACTGGAACGTCTGCAGGTAAACAGGCTGTAACGTCTGCAGCGGGGAAACAGACCGTAACGTCTGCAGCGGGTAAACAGACTGTAACGTCTGCAGCAGGTAAACAGACTGTAACGTCTGCAGCAGGTAAACAGACTGTGACGTCTGCAGCAGGTAAACAGACTGTAACGTCTGCAGGAGATAAACAGACTGTAACGTCTGCAGGTAAACAGGCTGTAACGTCTGCAGCGGGGAAACAGACCGTAACGTCTGCAGCGGATAAACAGTCTGTAACATCTGCAGCGAGTAAACAGACCGCAACATCTGCAGCGGGAAAACAGACTGTAACGTCTGCAGGTAAACAGGCTGTAACGTCTGCAGCGGGTAAACAGACTGTAACGTCTGCAGCGGGTAAACAGACTGTAACGTCTGCAGCGGGTAAACAGACTGTAACGTCTGCCGCGGATAAACAGACTGTAACGTCTGCAGCAGGTAAACAGGCTGCAGCGGGTAAACAGACTGTAATATCTGCAGCGGGTAAACAGACTGTAACGTCTGCAGCAGGTAAACAGACCGTAACATCTGCAGCAGGTAAACAGACCGTAACGTCTGCAGCGGGTAAACAGACTGTAACGTCTGCAGCGGGTAAACAGACTGTAATGTCTGCAGGTAAACAGACTGTAACGTCTGCAGCAGGTAAACAGACTGTAACGTCTGCAGGTAAACAGACTGTAACGTCTGCAGGAGGTAAACAGGCTGTAACGTCTGCAGGAGGTAAAAAGGCTGTAACGTCTGCAGCGGGTAAACAGACTGTAACATCTGCAGCGGGTAAACAGACCGTAACGTCTGCAGCAGGTAAACAGACTGTAACGTCTGCAGCAGGTAAACAGACTGTTACGTCTGCAAGTAAACAGACTGTAACGTCTGCAGCAGGTAAACAGACTGTAACGTCTGCAGCGGGTAAACAGACTGTAACGTCTGCAGCGGGTAAACAGACTATCACGTCTGCAGCGGGTAAACAGGCTGTAACGTCTGCAGGTAAACAGACTGTGACGTCTGCAGAAGATAAACATACTGTAACGTCTGCCGCGGATAAACAGACGGTAACGTCTGCAGCAGGTAAACAGACCGTAACATCTGCAGCGGGTAAACAGACTGTAACATCTGCAGTGGGTAAACAGACCGTAACGTCTGCAGCAGGTAAACAGACCGTAACATCTGCAGCGGGTAAACAGACCGTAGCATCTGCAGCGGGTAAATAGACCGTAACGTCTGCAGCGGGTAAACAGAATGTAACGTCTGCAGCGGGTAAACAGACTGTAACGTCTGCAGCAGGTAAACAGACTGTAACGTCTGCAGCAGGTAAACAGACTGTGACGTCTGCAGCAGGTAAACAGACTGTAACATCTGCAGGAGATAAACAGACTGTAACGTCTGCAGGTAAACAGGCTGTAACGTCTGCAGCGGGGAAACAGACCGTAACGTCTGCAGCGGGTAAACAGACTGTAACGTCTGCAGCAGGTAAACAGACTGTAACATCTGCAGCGAGTAAACAGACCGCAACGTCTGCAGCGGGAAAACAGACTGTAACGTCTGCAGGTAAACAGGCTGTAACGTCTGCAGCGGGTAAACAGACTGCAACGTCTGCAGCGGGTAAACAGACTGTAACGTCTGCAGCGGGTAAACAGACTGTAACGTCTGCCGCGGGTAAACAGACTGTAACATCTGCAGCAGGTAAACAGGCTGCAGCGGGTAAACAGACTGTAATATCTGCAGCGGGTAAACAGACCGTAACTTCTGCAGCAGGTAAACAGACCGTAACATCTGCAGCAGGTAAACAGACCGTAACATCTGCAGCGGGTAAACAGACCGTAACGTCTGCAGCGGGTAAATAGACTGTAACGTCTGCAGCAGGTAAACAGACTGTAATGTCTGCAGCAGGTAAACAGACTGTAACATCTGCAGCGGGTAAACAGACTGTAACGTCTGCAGCGGGTAAACAGACCGTAACGTCTGCAGCGGGTAAACAGACTGTAACGTCTGCAGCAGGTAAACAGACTGTAACGCCTGCAGGTAAACAGACTGTAACGTCTGCAGCAGGTAAACAGACTGTAACGTCTGCAGGTAAACAGACTGTAACGTCTGCAGGAGGTAAACAGGCTGTAACGTCTGCAGGAGGTAAAAAGGCTGTAACGTCTGCAGCGGGTAAACAGACTGTAACATCTGCAGCGGGTAAACAGACCGTAACGTCTGCAGTAGGTAAACAGACTGTAACGTCTGCAGCAGGTAAACAGACTGTAACGTCTGCAGGTAAACGGACTGTTACGTCTGCAAGTAAACAGACTGTAACGTCTGCAGCAGGTAAACAGACTGTAACGTCTGCAGCGGGTAAACAGACTGTAACGTCTGCAGCGGGCAAACAGACTATAACGTCTGCAGCGGCTAAACAGGCTGTAACGTCTGCAGGTAAACAGACTGTAACGTCTGCAGCAGGTAAACAGACTGTAACGTCTGCCGCGGATAAACAGACTGTAACGTCTGCAGCAGGTAAACAGACTGTAACATCTGCAGTGGGTAAACAGACCGTAACGTCTGCAGCAGGTAAACAGACCGTAACATCTACAGCGGGTAAACAGACTGTAACGTCTGCAGCGGGTAAACAGACTGTAATGTCTGCAGGTAAACAGACTGTAACGTCTGCAGCAGGTAAACAGACTGTAACGTCTGCAGCGGGTAAACAGGCTGTAACGTCTGCAGGAGGTAAACAGACTGTAACGTCTGCAGGTAAACAGACTGTAACGTCTGCAGCAGGTAAACAGACTGTAACGTCTGCAGCAGGTAAACAGACTGTAACGTCTGCAGGAGATAAACAGACTGGAACGTCTGCAGGTAAACAGGCTGTAACGTCTGCAGCGGGGAAACAGACCGTAACGTCTGCAGCGGGTAAACAGACTGTAACGTCTGCAGCAGGTAAACAGACTGTAACGTCTGCAGCAGGTAAACAGACTGTGACGTCTGCAGCAGGTAAACAGACTGTAACGTCTGCAGGAGATAAACAGACTGTAACGTCTGCAGGTAAACAGGCTGTAACGTCTGCAGCGGGGAAACAGACCGTAACGTCTGCAGCGGATAAACAGTCTGTAACATCTGCAGCGAGTAAACAGACCGCAACATCTGCAGCGGGAAAACAGACTGTAACGTCTGCAGGTAAACAGGCTGTAACGTCTGCAGCGGGTAAACAGACTGTAACGTCTGCAGCGGGTAAACAGACTGTAACGTCTGCAGCGGGTAAACAGACTGTAACGTCTGCCGCGGATAAACAGACTGTAACGTCTGCAGCAGGTAAACAGGCTGCAGCGGGTAAACAGACTGTAATATCTGCAGCGGGTAAACAGACTGTAACGTCTGCAGCAGGTAAACAGACCGTAACATCTGCAGCAGGTAAACAGACCGTAACGTCTGCAGCGGGTAAACAGACTGTAACGTCTGCAGCGGGTAAACAGACTGTAATGTCTGCAGGTAAACAGACTGTAACGTCTGCAGCAGGTAAACAGACTGTAACGTCTGCAGGTAAACAGACTGTAACGTCTGCAGGAGGTAAACAGGCTGTAACGTCTGCAGGAGGTAAAAAGGCTGTAACGTCTGCAGCGGGTAAACAGACTGTAACATCTGCAGCGGGTAAACAGACCGTAACGTCTGCAGCAGGTAAACAGACTGTAACGTCTGCAGCAGGTAAACAGACTGTTACGTCTGCAAGTAAACAGACTGTAACGTCTGCAGCAGGTAAACAGACTGTAACGTCTGCAGCGGGTAAACAGACTGTAACGTCTGCAGCGGGTAAACAGACTATCACGTCTGCAGCGGGTAAACAGGCTGTAACGTCTGCAGGTAAACAGACTGTGACGTCTGCAGAAGATAAACATACTGTAACGTCTGCCGCGGATAAACAGACGGTAACGTCTGCAGCAGGTAAACAGACCGTAACATCTGCAGCGGGTAAACAGACTGTAACATCTGCAGTGGGTAAACAGACCGTAACGTCTGCAGCAGGTAAACAGACCGTAACATCTGCAGCGGGTAAACAGACCGTAGCATCTGCAGCGGGTAAATAGACCGTAACGTCTGCAGCGGGTAAACAGAATGTAACGTCTGCAGCGGGTAAACAGACTGTAACGTCTGCAGCAGGTAAACAGACTGTAACGTCTGCAGCAGGTAAACAGACTGTGATGTCTGCAGCAGGTAAACAGACTGTAACATCTGCAGGAGATAAACAGACTGTAACGTCTGCAGGTAAACAGGCTGTAACGTCTGCAGCGGGGAAACAGACCGTAACGTCTGCAGCGGGTAAACAGACTGTAACGTCTGCAGCAGGTAAACAGACTGTAACATCTGCAGCGAGTAAACAGACCGCAACGTCTGCAGCAGGAAAACAGACTGTAACGTCTGCAGGTAAACAGGCTGTAACGTCTGCAGCGGGTAAACAGACTGCAACGTCTGCAGCGGGTAAACAGACTGTAACGTCTGCAGCGGGTAAACAGACTGTAACGTCTGCCGCGGGTAAACAGACTGTAACATCTGCAGCAGGTAAACAGGCTGCAGCGGGTAAACAGACTGTAATATCTGCAGCGGGTAAACAGACCGTAACTTCTGCAGCAGGTAAACAGACCGTAACATCTGCAGCAGGTAAACAGACCGTAACATCTGCAGCGGGTAAACAGACCGTAACGTCTGCAGCGGGTAAATAGACTGTAACGTCTGCAGCAGGTAAACAGACTGTAATGTCTGCAGCAGGTAAACAGACTGTAACATCTGCAGCGGGTAAACAGACTGTAACGTCTGCAGCGGGTAAACAGACCGTAACGTCTGCAGCGGGTAAACAGACTGTAACGTCTGCAGCAGGTAAACAGACTGTAACGCCTGCAGGTAAACAGACTGTAACGTCTGCAGCAGGTAAACAGACTGTAACGTCTGCAGGTAAACAGACTGTAACGTCTGCAGGAGGTAAACAGGCTGTAACGTCTGCAGGAGGTAAAAAGGCTGTAACGTCTGCAGCGGGTAAACAGACTGTAACATCTGCAGCGGGTAAACAGACCGTAACGTCTGCAGTAGGTAAACAGACTGTAACGTCTGCAGCAGGTAAACAGACTGTAACGTCTGCAGGTAAACGGACTGTTACGTCTGCAAGTAAACAGACTGTAACGTCTGCAGCAGGTAAACAGACTGTAACGTCTGCAGCGGGTAAACAGACTGTAACGTCTGCAGCGGGCAAACAGACTATAACGTCTGCAGCGGCTAAACAGGCTGTAACGTCTGCAGGTAAACAGACTGTAACGTCTGCAGCAGGTAAACAGACTGTAACGTCTGCCGCGGATAAACAGACTGTAACGTCTGCAGCAGGTAAACAGACTGTAACATCTGCAGTGGGTAAACAGACCGTAACGTCTGCAGCAGGTAAACAGACCGTAACATCTACAGCGGGTAAACAGACTGTAACGTCTGCAGCGGGTAAACAGACTGTAATGTCTGCAGGTAAACAGACTGTAACGTCTGCAGCAGGTAAACAGACTGTAACGTCTGCAGCGGGTAAACAGGCTGTAACGTCTGCAGGAGGTAAACAGACTGTAACGTCTGCAGATAAACAGACTGTAACGTCTGCAGGAGGTAAACAGGCTGTAACGTCTGCAGGAGGTAAAAAGGCTGTAACGTCTGCAGCGGGTAAACAGACTGTAACGTCTGCAGCGGGTAAACAGGCTGTAACGTCTGCAGGAGGTAAACAGACTGTAACGTCTGCAGGTAAAAAGACTGTAACGTCTGCAGGAGGTAAACAGACCGTAACGTCTGCAGCAGGTAAACAGATGTAACGTCTGCAGCAGGTAAACAGACTGTAACGTCTGCAGGTAAACAGACTGTTACGTCTGCAAGTAAACAGACTGTAACGTCTGCAGCAGGTAAACAGACTGTAACGTCTGCAGGTAAACAGACTGTAACGTCTGCAAGTAAACAGACTGTAACGTCTGCAGGTTAACAGACTGTAACGTCTGCAGCAGGTAAACAGACTGTAACGTCTGCAGCAGGTAAACAGACTGTAACGTCTGCAGGTAAACAGACTGTAACGTCTGCAGCAGGTAAACAGACTGTAACGTCTGCAGCAGGTAAACAGACTGTAACGTCTGCAGGAGATAAACAGACTGTAACGTCTGCAGGTAAACAGGCTGTAACGTCTGCAGCGGGGAAACAGACCGTAACGTCTGCAGCGGGTAAACAGACTGTAACGTCTGCAGCAGGTAAACAGACTGTAACGTCTGCAGCAGGTAAACAGACTGTGACGTCTGCAGCAGGTAAACAGACTGTAACGTCTGCAGGAGATAAACAGACTGTAACGTCTGCAGGTAAACAGGCTGTAACGTCTGCAGCGGGGAAACAGACCGTAACGTCTGCAGCGGGTAAACAGTCTGTAACATCTGCAGCGAGTAAACAGACCGCAACGTCTGCAGCGGGAAAACAGACTGTAACGTCTGCAGGTAAACAGTCTGTAACGTCTGCAGGTAAACAGGCTGTAACGTCTGCAGCGGGTAAACAGACTGTAACGTCTGCAGCGGGTAAACAGACTGTAACGTCTGCAGCGGGTAAACAGACTGTAACGTCTGCCGCGGATAAACAGACTGTAACGTCTGCAGCAGGTAAACAGGCTGCAGCGGGTAAACAGACTGTAATGTCTGCAGCGGGTAAACAGACTGTAACGTCTGCAGCAGGTAAACAGACCGTAACATCTGCAGCAGGTAAACAGACCGTAACGTCTGCAGCGGGTAAACAGACTGTAACGTCTGCAGCGGGTAAACAGACTGTAATGTCTGCAGGTAAACAGACTGTAACGTCTGCAGCAGGTAAACAGACTGTAACGTCTGCAGGTAAACAGACTGTAACGTCTGCAGGAGGTAAACAGGCTGTAACGTCTGCAAGAGGTAAAAAGGCTGTAACGTCTGCAGCGGGTAAACAGACTGTAACATCTGCAGCGGGTAAACAGACCGTAACGTCTGCAGCAGGTAAACAGACTGTAACGTCTGCAGCAGGTAAACAGACTGTTACGTCTGCAAGTAAACAGACTGTAACGTCTGCAGCAGGTAAACAGACTGTAACGTCTGCAGCGGGTAAACAGACTGTAACGTCTGCAGCGGGTAAACAGACTATAACGTCTGCAGCGGGTAAACAGGCTGTAACGTCTGCAGGTAAACAGACTGTGACGTCTGCAGAAGATAAACATACTGTAACGTCTGCCGCGGATAAAGAGACTGTAACGTCTGCAGCAGGTAAACAGACCGTAACATCTGCAGCGGGTAAACAGACTGTAACATCTGCAGTGGGTAAACAGACCGTAACGTCTGCAGCAGTTAAACAGACCGTAACATCTACAGCGGGTAAACAGACTGTAACGTCTGCAGCGGGTAAACAGACTGTAATGTCTGCAGGTAAACAGACTGTAACGTCTGCAGCAGGTAAACAGACTGTAACGTCTGCAGCGGGTAAACAGGCTGTAACGTCTGCAGGAGGTAAACAGACTGTAACGTCTGCAGGTAAACAGACTGTAACATCTGCAGGAGGTAAACAGGCTGTAACGTCTGCAGGAGGTAAAAAGGCTGTAACGTCTGCAGCGGGTAAACAGACTGTAACGTCTGCAGCGGGTAAACAGACTGTAACATCTGCAGCGGGTAAACAGACCGTAACGTCTGCAGCAGGTAAACAGACTGTAACGTCTGCAGCAGGTAAACAGACTGTTACGTCTGCAAGTAAACAGACTGTAACGTCTGCAGCAGGTAAACAGACTGTAACGTCTGCAGCGGGTAAACAGACTGTAACGTCTGCAGCGGGTAAACAGACTATAACGTCTGCAGCGGGTAAACAGGCTGTAACGTCTGCAGGTAAACAGACTGTGACGTCTGCAGAAGATAAACATACTGTAACGTCTGCCGCGGATAAAGAGACTGTAACGTCTGCAGCAGGTAAACAGACCGTAACATCTGCAGCGGGTAAACAGACTGTAACATCTGCAGTGGGTAAACAGACCGTAACATCTGCAGCAGGTAAACAGACTGTAACGTCTGCAGCGGGTAAATAGACCGTAACGTCTGCAGCGGGTAAACAGAATGTAACGTCTGCAGCGGGTAAACAGACTGTAACGTCTGCAGCAGGTAAACAGGCTGCAGCGGGTAAAATGACTGTAATATCTGCAGCGGGTAAACAGACCGTAACGTCTGCAGCAGGTAAACAGACCGTAACATCTGCAGCGGGTAAACAGACCGTAACATCTGCAGCGGGTAAACAGACCGTAACGTCTGCAGCGGGTAAACAGACTGTAACGTCTGCAGCAGGTAAACAGACTGTAACGCCTGCAGGTAAACAGACTGTAACGTCTGCAGCAGGTAAACAGACTGTAACGTCTGCAGGTAAACAGACTGTAACGTCTGCAGGAGGTAAACAGGCTGTAACGTCTGCAGGAGGTAAAAAGGCTGTAACGTCTGCAGCGGGTAAACAGACTGTAACATCTGCAGCGGGTAAACAGACCGTAACGTCTGCAGTAGGTAAACAGACTGTAACGTCTGCAGCAGGTAAACAGACTGTAACGTCTGCAGGTAAACGGACTGTTACGTCTGCAAGTAAACAGACTGTAACGTCTGCAGCAGGTAAACAGACTGTAACGTCTGCAGCGGGTAAACAGACTGTAACGTCTGCAGCGGGCAAACAGACTATAACGTCTGCAGTGGCTAAACAGGCTGTAACGTCTGCAGGTAAACAGACTGTAACGTCTGCAGCAGGTAAACAGACTGTAACGTCTGCCGCGGATAAAGAGACTGTAACGTCTGCAGCAGGTAAACAGACCATAACATCTGCAGCGGGTAAACAGACTGTAACATCTGCAGTGGGTAAACAGACCGTAACGTCTGCAGCAGGTAAACAGACCGTAACATCTGCAGCGGGTAAACAGACCGTAGCATCTGCAGCGGGTAAACAGAATGTAACGTCTGCAGCGGGTTTACAGACTGTAACGTCTGCAGGTAAACAGACTGTAACGTCTGTAGGTAAACAGACTGTAACGTCTGCAGGTAAACAGGCTGTAACGTCTGCATCGGGTAAACAGGCTGTAACGTCTGCAGGTAAACAGACTGTAACGTCTGCAGGTAAACAGACCGTAAGGTCTGCAGCAGGTAAACAGACCGTAACATCTGCAACGGGTAAACAGACCGTAACATCTGCAGCGGGTAAATAGACTGTAACGTCTGCAGCAGGTAAACAGGCTGCAGCGGGTAAACAGACTATAACATCTGCAGCGGGTAAACAGACTGTAACGTCTGCAGCAGGTAAACAGACCGTAACATCTGCAGCAGGTAAACAGACTGTAACGTCTGCAGGTAAACGGACTGTTACGTCTGCAAGTAAACAGACTGTAACGTCTGCAGCAGGTAAACAGACGGTAACGTCTGCAGCGGGTAAACAGACTGTAACGTCTGCAGCGGGCAAACAGACTATAACGTCTGCAGCGGCTAAACAGGCTGTAACGTCTGCAGGTAAACAGACTGTAACGTCTGCAGCAGGTAAACAGACTGTAACGTCTGCCGCGGATAAACAGACTGTAACGTCTGCAGCAGGTAAACAGACTGTAACATCTGCAGTGGGTAAACAGACCGTAACGTCTGCAGCAGGTAAACAGACCGTAACATCTACAGCGGGTAAACAGACTGTAACGTCTGCAGCGGGTAAACAGACTGTAATGTCTGCAGGTAAACAGACTGTAACGTCTGCAGCAGGTAAACAGACTGTAACGTCTGCAGCGGGTAAACAGGCTGTAACGTCTGCAGGAGGTAAACAGACTGTAACGTCTGCAGGTAAACAGACTGTAACGTCTGCAGGAGGTAAACAGGCTGCAACGTCTGCAGGAGGTAAAAAGGCTGTAACGTCTGCAGCGGGTAAACAGACTGTAACGTCTGCAGCGGGTAAACAGGCTGTAACGTCTGCAGGAGGTAAACAGACTGTAACGTCTGCAGGTAAAAAGACTGTAACGTCTGCAGGAGGTAAACAGGCTGTAACGTCTGCAGGAGGTAAAAAGGCTGTAACATCTGCAGCGGGTAAACAGACCGTAACGTCTGCAGCAGGTAAACAGATGTAACGTCTGCAGCAGGTAAACAGACTGTAACGTCTGCAGGTAAACAGACTGTTACGTCTGCAAGTAAACAGACTGTAACGTCTGCAGCAGGTAAACAGACTGTAACGTCTGCAGCGGGTAAACAGACTGTAACGTCTGCAGCGGGTAAACAGACTATAACGTCTGCAGCGGGTAAACAGGCTGTAACGTCTGCAGGTAAACATACTGTGACGTCTGCAGAAGATAAACATACTGTAACGTCTGCCGCGGATAAACAGACTGTAACGTCTGCAGCAGGTAAACAGACCGTAACATCTGCAGCGGGTAAACAGACTGTAACATCTGCAGTGGGTAAACAGACCGTAATGTCTGCAGCAGGTAAACAGACCGTAACATCTGCAGCGGGTAAACAGACCGTAGCATCTGCAGCGGGTAAATAGACCGTAACGTCTGCAGCGGGTAAACAGAATGTAACGTCTGCAGCGGGTAAACAGACTGTAACGTCTGCAGGTAAACAGACTGTAAAGTCTGCAGGTAAACAGACTGTAACGTCTGCAGGTAAACAGGCTGTAACGTCTGCATCGGGTAAACAGGCTGTAACGTCTGCAGGTAAACAGAATGTAACGTCTGCAGCGGGTAAACAGACTGTAACGTCTGCAGGTAAACAGACTGTAACGTCTGCAAGTAAACAGACTGTAACGTCTGCAGGTTAACAGACTGTAACGTCTGCAGCAGGTAAACAGACTGTAACGTCTGCAGCAGGTAAACAGACTGTAACGTCTGCAGGTAAACAGACTGTAACGTCTGCAGCAGGTAAACAGACTGTAACGTCTGCAGCAGGTAAACAGACTGTAACGTCTGCAGGAGATAAACAGACTGTAACGTCTGCAGGTAAACAGGCTGTAACGTCTGCAGCGGGGAAACAGACCGTAACGTCTGCAGCGGGTAAACAGACTGTAACGTCTGCAGCAGGTAAACAGACTGTAACGTCTGCAGCAGGTAAACAGACTGTGACGTCTGCAGCAGGTAAACAGACTGTAACGTCTGCAGGAGATAAACAGACTGTAACGTCTGCAGGTAAACAGGCTGTAACGTCTGCAGCGGGGAAAAAGACCGTAACGTCTGCAGCGGGTAAACAGTCTGTAACATCTGCAGCGAGTAAACAGACCGCAACGTCTACAGCGGGAAAACAGACTGTAACGTCTGCAGGTAAACAGTCTGTAACGTCTGCAGGTAAACAGGCTGTAACGTCTGCAGCGGGTAAACAGACTGTAACGTCTGCAGCGGGTAAACAGACTGTAACGTCTGCAGCGGGTAAACAGACTGTAACGTCTGCCGCGGATAAACAGACTGTAACGTCTGCAGCAGGTAAACAGGCTGCAGCGGGTAAACAGACTGTAATATCTGCAGCGGGTAAACAGACTGTAACGTCTGCAGCAGGTAAACAGACCGTAACATCTGCAGCAGGTAAACAGACCGTAACGTCTGCAGCGGGTAAACAGACTGTAACGTCTGCAGCGGGTAAACAGACTGTAATGTCTGCAGGTAAACAGACTGTAACGTCTGCAGCAGGTAAACAGACTGTAACGTCTGCAGGTAAACAGACTGTAACGTCTGCAGGAGGTAAACAGGCTGTAACGTCTGCAAGAGGTAAAAAGGCTGTAACGTCTGCAGCGGGTAAACAGACTGTAACATCTGCAGCGGGTAAACAGACCGTAACGTCTGCAGCAGGTAAACAGACTGTAACGTCTGCAGCAGGTAAACAGACTGTTACGTCTGCAAGTAAACAGACTGTAACGTCTGCAGCAGGTAAACAGACTGTAACGTCTGCAGCGGGTAAACAGACTGTAACGTCTGCAGCGGGTAAACAGACTATAACGTCTGCAGCGGGTAAACAGGCTGTAACGTCTGCAGGTAAACAGACTGTGACGTCTGCAGAAGATAAACATACTGTAACGTCTGCCGCGGATAAAGAGACTGTAACGTCTGCAGCAGGTAAACAGACCGTAACATCTGCAGCGGGTAAACAGACTGTAACATCTGCAGTGGGTAAACAGACCGTAACGTCTGCAGCAGTTAAACAGACCGTAACATCTACAGCGGGTAAACAGACTGTAACGTCTGCAGCGGGTAAACAGACTGTAATGTCTGCAGGTAAACAGACTGTAACGTCTGCAGCAGGTAAACAGACTGTAACGTCTGCAGCGGGTAAACAGGCTGTAACGTCTGCAGGAGGTAAACAGACTGTAACGTCTGCAGGTAAACAGACTGTAACGTCTGCAGGAGGTAAACAGGCTGTAACGTCTGCAGGAGGTAAAAAGGCTGTAACGTCTGCAGCGGGTAAACAGACTGTAACGTCTGCAGCGGGTAAACAGGCTGTAACGTCTGCAGGAGGTAAACAGACTGTAACGTCTGCAGGTAAAAAGACTGTAACGTCTGCAGGAGGTAAACAGGCTGTAACGTCTGCAGCAGGTAAACAGACTGTAACGTCTGCAGGTAAAAAGACTGTAACGTCTGCAGGAGGTAAACAGGCTGTAACGTCTGCAGGAGGTAAAAAGGCTGTAACATCTGCAGCGGGTAAACAGACCGTAACGTCTGCAGCAGGTAAACAGATGTAACGTCTGCAGCAGGTAAACAGACTGTAACGTCTGCAGGTAAACAGACTGTTACGTCTGCAAGTAAACAGACTGTAACGTCTGCAGCAGGTAAACAGACTGTAACGTCTGCAGCGGGTAAACAGACTGTAACGTCTGCAGCGGGTAAACAGACTATAACGTCTGCAGCAGGTAAACAGGCTGTAACGTCTGCAGGTAAACAGACTGTGACGTCTGCAGAAGATAAACATACTGTAACGTCTGCCGCGGATAAACAGACTGTAACGTCTGCAGCAGGTAAACAGACCGTAACATCTGCAGCGGGTAAACAGACTGTAACATCTGCAGTGGGTAAACAGACCGTAATGTCTGCAGCAGGTAAACAGACCGTAACATCTGCAGCGGGTAAACAGACCGTAGCATCTGCAGCGGGTAAATAGACCGTAACGTCTGCAGCGGGTAAACAGAATGTAACGTCTGCAGCGGGTAAACAGACTGTAACGTCTGCAGGTAAACAGACTGTAACGTCTGCAGGTAAACAGACTGTAACGTCTGCAGGTAAACAGGCTGTAACGTCTGCATCGGGTAAACAGGCTGTAACGTCTGCAGGTAAACAGAATGTAACGTCTGCAGCGGGTAAACAGACTGTAACGTCTGCAGGTAAACAGACTGTAACGTCTGCAAGTAAACAGACTGTAACGTCTGCAGGTTAACAGACTGTAACGTCTGCAGCAGGTAAACAGACTGTAACGTCTGCAGCAGGTAAACAGACTGTAACGTCTGCAGGTAAACAGACTGTAACGTCTGCAGCAGGTAAACAGACTGTAACGTCTGCAGCAGGTAAACAGACTGTAACGTCTGCAGGAGATAAACAGACTGTAACGTCTGCAGGTAAACAGGCTGTAATGTCTGCAGCGGGGAAACAGACCGTAACGTCTGCAGCGGGTAAACAGACTGTAACGTCTGCAGCAGGTAAACAGACTGTAACGTCTGCAGCAGGTAAACAGACTGTGACGTCTGCAGCAGGTAAACAGACTGTAACGTCTGCAGGAGATAAACAGACTGTAACGTCTGCAGGTAAACAGGCTGTAACGTCTGCAGCGGGGAAACAGACCGTAACGTCTGCAGCGGGTAAACAGTCTGTAACATCTGCAGCGAGTAAACAGACCGCAACGTCTGCAGCGGGAAAACAGACTGTAACGTCTGCAGGTAAACAGTCTGTAACATCTGCAGGTAAACAGGCTGTAACGTCTGCAGCGGGTAAACAGACTGTAACGTCTGCAGCGGGTAAACAGACTGTAACGTCTGCAGCGGGTAAACAGACTGTAACGTCTGCCGCGGATAAACAGACTGTAACGTCTGCAGCAGGTAAACAGGCTGCAGCGGGTAAACAGACTGTAATATCTGCAGCGGGTAAACAGACTGTAACGTCTGCAGCAGGTAAACAGACCGTAACATCTGCAGCGGGAAAACAGACTGTAACGTCTGCAGGTAAACAGTCTGTAACGTCTGCAGGTAAACAGGCTGTAACGTCTGCAGCGGGTAAACAGACTGTAACGTCTGCAGCGGGTAAACAGACTGTAACGTCTGCAGCGGGTAAACAGACTGTAACGTCTGCCGCGGATAAACAGACTGTAACGTCTGCAGCAGGTAAACAGGCTGCAGCGGGTAAACAGACTGTAATATCTGCAGCGGGTAAACAGACTGTAACGTCTGCAGCAGGTAAACAGACCGTAACATCTGCAGCAGGTAAACAGACCGTAACGTCTGCAGCGGGTAAACAGACTGTAACGTCTGCAGCGGGTAAACAGACTGTAATGTCTGCAGGTAAACAGACTGTAACGTCTGCAGCAGGTAAACAGACTGTAACGTCTGCAGGTAAACAGACTGTAACGTCTGCAGGAGGTAAACAGGCTGTAACGTCTGCAAGAGGTAAAAAGGCTGTAACGTCTGCAGCGGGTAAACAGACTGTAACATCTGCAGCGGGTAAACAGACCGTAACGTCTGCAGCAGGTAAACAGACTGTAACGTCTGCAGCAGGTAAACAGACTGTTACGTCTGCAAGTAAACAGACTGTAACGTCTGCAGCAGGTAAACAGACTGTAACGTCTGCAGCGGGTAAACAGACTGTAACGTCTGCAGCGGGTAAACAGACTATAACGTCTGCAGCGGGTAAACAGGCTGTAACGTCTGCAGGTAAACAGACTGTGACGTCTGCAGAAGATAAACATACTGTAACGTCTGCCGCGGATAAAGAGACTGTAACGTCTGCAGCAGGTAAACAGACCGTAACATCTGCAGCGGGTAAACAGACTGTAACATCTGCAGTGGGTAAACAGACCGTAACGTCTGCAGCAGTTAAACAGACCGTAACATCTACAGCGGGTAAACAGACTGTAACGTCTGCAGCGGGTAAACAGACTGTAATGTCTGCAGGTAAACAGACTGTAACGTCTGCAGCAGGTAAACAGACTGTAACGTCTGCAGCGGGTAAACAGGCTGTAACGTCTGCAGGAGGTAAACAGACTGTAACGTCTGCAGGTAAACAGACTGTAACGTCTGCAGGAGGTAAACAGGCTGTAACGTCTGCAGGAGGTAAAAAGGCTGTAACGTCTGCAGCGGGTAAACAGACTGTAACGTCTGCAGCGGGTAAACAGGCTGTAACGTCTGCAGGAGGTAAACAGACTGTAACGTCTGCAGGTAAAAAGACTGTAACGTCTGCAGGAGGTAAACAGGCTGTAACGTCTGCAGCAGGTAAACAGACTGTAACGTCTGCAGGTAAAAAGACTGTAACGTCTGCAGGAGGTAAACAGGCTGTAACGTCTGCAGGAGGTAAAAAGGCTGTAACATCTGCAGCGGGTAAACAGACCGTAACGTCTGCAGCAGGTAAACAGATGTAACGTCTGCAGCAGGTAAACAGACTGTAACGTCTGCAGGTAAACAGACTGTTACGTCTGCAAGTAAACAGACTGTAACGTCTGCAGCAGGTAAACAGACTGTAACGTCTGCAGCGGGTAAACAGACTGTAACGTCTGCAGCGGGTAAACAGACTATAACGTCTGCAGCGGGTAAACAGGCTGTAACGTCTGCAGGTAAACAGACTGTGACGTCTGCAGAAGATAAACATACTGTAACGTCTGCCGCGGATAAACAGACTGTAACGTCTGCAGCAGGTAAACAGACCGTAACATCTGCAGCGGGTAAACAGACTGTAACATCTGCAGTGGGTAAACAGACCGTAATGTCTGCAGCAGGTAAACAGACCGTAACATCTGCAGCGGGTAAACAGACCGTAGCATCTGCAGCGGGTAAATAGACCGTAACGTCTGCAGCGGGTAAACAGAATGTAACGTCTGCAGCGGGTAAACAGACTGTAACGTCTGCAGGTAAACAGACTGTAACGTCTGCAGGTAAACAGACTGTAACGTCTGCAGGTAAACAGGCTGTAACGTCTGCATCGGGTAAACAGGCTGTAACGTCTGCAGGTAAACAGAATGTAACGTCTGCAGCGGGTAAACAGACTGTAACGTCTGCAGGTAAACAGACTGTAACGTCTGCAAGTAAACAGACTGTAACGTCTGCAGGTTAACAGACTGTAACGTCTGCAGCAGGTAAACAGACTGTAACGTCTGCAGCAGGTAAACAGACTGTAACGTCTGCAGGTAAACAGACTGTAACGTCTGCAGCAGGTAAACAGACTGTAACGTCTGCAGCAGGTAAACAGACTGTAACGTCTGCAGGAGATAAACAGACTGTAACGTCTGCAGGTAAACAGGCTGTAATGTCTGCAGCGGGGAAACAGACCGTAACGTCTGCAGCGGGTAAACAGACTGTAACGTCTGCAGCAGGTAAACAGACTGTAACGTCTGCAGCAGGTAAACAGACTGTGACGTCTGCAGCAGGTAAACAGACTGTAACGTCTGCAGGAGATAAACAGACTGTAACGTCTGCAGGTAAACAGGCTGTAACGTCTGCAGCGGGGAAACAGACCGTAACGTCTGCAGCGGGTAAACAGTCTGTAACATCTGCAGCGAGTAAACAGACCGCAACGTCTGCAGCGGGAAAACAGACTGTAACGTCTGCAGGTAAACAGTCTGTAACGTCTGCAGGTAAACAGGCTGTAACGTCTGCAGCGGGTAAACAGACTGTAACGTCTGCAGCGGGTAAACAGACTGTAACGTCTGCAGCGGGTAAACAGACTGTAACGTCTGCCGCGGATAAACAGACTGTAACGTCTGCAGCAGGTAAACAGGCTGCAGCGGGTAAACAGACTGTAATATCTGCAGCGGGTAAACAGACTGTAACGTCTGCAGCAGGTAAACAGACCGTAACATCTGCAGCAGGTAAACAGACCGTAACGTCTGCAGCGGGTAAACAGACTGTAACGTCTGCAGCGGGTAAACAGACTGTAATGTCTGCAGGTAAACAGACTGTAACGTCTGCAGCAGGTAAACAGACTGTAACGTCTGCAGGTAAACAGACTGTAACGTCTGCAGGAGGTAAACAGGCTGTAACGTCTGCAAGAGGTAAAAAGGCTGTAACGTCTGCAGCGGGTAAACAGACTGTAACATCTGCAGCGGGTAAACAGACCGTAACGTCTGCAGCAGGTAAACAGACTGTAACGTCTGCAGCAGGTAAACAGACTGTTACGTCTGCAAGTAAACAGACTGTAACGTCTGCAGCAGGTAAACAGACTGTAACGTCTGCAGCGGGTAAACAGACTGTAACGTCTGCAGCGGGTAAACAGACTATAACGTCTGCAGCGGGTAAACAGGCTGTAACGTCTGCAGGTAAACAGATTGTGACGTCTGCAGAAGATAAACATACTGTAACGTCTGCCGCGGATAAAGAGACTGTAACGTCTGCAGCAGGTAAACAGACCGTAACATCTGCAGCGGGTAAACAGACTGTAACATCTGCAGTGGGTAAACAGACCGTAACGTCTGCAGCAGGTAAACAGACCGTAACATCTGCAGCGGGTAAACAGACCGTAGCATCTGCAGCGGGTAAATAGACCGTAACGTCTGCAGCGGGTAAACAGAATGTAACGTCTGCAGCGGGTAAACAGACTGTAACGTCTGCAGCAGGTAAACAGGCTGCAGCGGGTAAAATGACTGTAATATCTGCAGCGGGTAAACAGACCGTAACGTCTGCAGCAGGTAAACAGACCGTAACATCTGCAGCGGGTAAACAGACCGTAACATCTGCAGCGGGTAAACAGACCGTAACGTCTGCAGCGGGTAAACAGACTGTAACGTCTGCAGCAGGTAAACAGACTGTAACGCCTGCAGGTAAACAGACTGTAACGTCTGCAGCAGGTAAACAGACTGTAACGTCTGCAGGTAAACAGACTGTAACGTCTGCAGGAGGTAAACAGGCTGTAACGTCTGCAGGAGGTAAAAAGGCTGTAACGTCTGCAGCGGGTAAACAGACTGTAACATCTGCAGCGGGTAAACAGACCGTAACGTCTGCAGTAGGTAAACAGACTGTAACGTCTGCAGCAGGTAAACAGACTGTAACGTCTGCAGGTAAACGGACTGTTACGTCTGCAAGTAAACAGACTGTAACGTCTGCAGCAGGTAAACAGACTGTAACGTCTGCAGCGGGTAAACAGACTGTAACGTCTGCAGCGGGCAAACAGACTATAACGTCTGCAGCGGCTAAACAGGCTGTAACGTCTGCAGGTAAACAGGCTGTAACGTCTGCAGCGGGTAAACAGACTGTAACGTCTGCAGCAGGTAAACAGATGTAACGTCTGCAGCAGGTAAACAGACTGTAACGTCTGCAGGTAAACAGACTGTTACGTCTGCAAGTAAACAGACTGTAACGTCTGCAGCAGGTAAACAGACTGTAACGTCTGCAGCGGGTAAACAGACTGTAACGTCTGCAGCGGGTAAACAGACTATAACGTCTGCAGCGGGTAAACAGGCTGTAACGTCTGCAGGTAAACAGACTGTGACGTCTGCAGAAGATAAACATACTGTAACGTCTGCCGCGGATAAACAGACTGTAACGTCTGCAGCAGGTAAACAGACCGTAACATCTGCAGCGGGTAAACAGACTGTAACATCTGCAGTGGGTAAACAGACCGTAATGTCTGCAGCAGGTAAACAGACCGTAACATCTGCAGCGGGTAAACAGACCGTAGCATCTGCAGCGGGTAAATAGACCGTAACGTCTGCAGCGGGTAAACAGAATGTAACGTCTGCAGCGGGTAAACAGACTGTAACGTCTGCAGGTAAACAGACTGTAACGTCTGCAGGTAAACAGACTGTAACGTCTGCAGGTAAACAGGCTGTAACGTCTGCATCGGGTAAACAGGCTGTAACGTCTGCAGGTAAACAGAATGTAACGTCTGCAGCGGGTAAACAGACTGTAACGTCTGCAGGTAAACAGACTGTAACGTCTGCAAGTAAACAGACTGTAACGTCTGCAGGTTAACAGACTGTAACGTCTGCAGCAGGTAAACAGACTGTAACGTCTGCAGCAGGTAAACAGACTGTAACGTCTGCAGGTAAACAGACTGTAACGTCTGCAGCAGGTAAACAGACTGTAACGTCTGCAGCAGGTAAACAGACTGTAACGTCTGCAGGAGATAAACAGACTGTAACGTCTGCAGGTAAACAGGCTGTAATGTCTGCAGCGGGGAAACAGACCGTAACGTCTGCAGCGGGTAAACAGACTGTAACGTCTGCAGCAGGTAAACAGACTGTAACGTCTGCAGCAGGTAAACAGACTGTGACGTCTGCAGCAGGTAAACAGACTGTAACGTCTGCAGGAGATAAACAGACTGTAACGTCTGCAGGTAAACAGGCTGTAACGTCTGCAGCGGGGAAACAGACCGTAACGTCTGCAGCGGGTAAACAGTCTGTAACATCTGCAGCGAGTAAACAGACCGCAACGTCTGCAGCGGGAAAACAGACTGTAACGTCTGCAGGTAAACAGTCTGTAACGTCTGCAGGTAAACAGGCTGTAACGTCTGCAGCGGGTAAACAGACTGTAACGTCTGCAGCGGGTAAACAGACTGTAACGTCTGCAGCGGGTAAACAGACTGTAACGTCTGCCGCGGATAAACAGACTGTAACGTCTGCAGCAGGTAAACAGGCTGCAGCGGGTAAACAGACTGTAATATCTGCAGCGGGTAAACAGACTGTAACGTCTGCAGCAGGTAAACAGACCGTAACATCTGCAGCAGGTAAACAGACCGTAACGTCTGCAGCGGGTAAACAGACTGTAACGTCTGCAGCGGGTAAACAGACTGTAATGTCTGCAGGTAAACAGACTGTAACGTCTGCAGCAGGTAAACAGACTGTAACGTCTGCAGGTAAACAGACTGTAACGTCTGCAGGAGGTAAACAGGCTGTAACGTCTGCAAGAGGTAAAAAGGCTGTAACGTCTGCAGCGGGTAAACAGACTGTAACATCTGCAGCGGGTAAACAGACCGTAACGTCTGCAGCAGGTAAACAGACTGTAACGTCTGCAGCAGGTAAACAGACTGTTACGTCTGCAAGTAAACAGACTGTAACGTCTGCAGCAGGTAAACAGACTGTAACGTCTGCAGCGGGTAAACAGACTGTAACGTCTGCAGCGGGTAAACAGACTATAACGTCTGCAGCGGGTAAACAGGCTGTAACGTCTGCAGGTAAACAGATTGTGACGTCTGCAGAAGATAAACATACTGTAACGTCTGCCGCGGATAAAGAGACTGTAACGTCTGCAGCAGGTAAACAGACCGTAACATCTGCAGCGGGTAAACAGACTGTAACATCTGCAGTGGGTAAACAGACCGTAACGTCTGCAGCAGGTAAACAGACCGTAACATCTGCAGCGGGTAAACAGACCGTAGCATCTGCAGCGGGTAAATAGACCGTAACGTCTGCAGCGGGTAAACAGAATGTAACGTCTGCAGCGGGTAAACAGACTGTAACGTCTGCAGCAGGTAAACAGGCTGCAGCGGGTAAAATGACTGTAATATCTGCAGCGGGTAAACAGACCGTAACGTCTGCAGCAGGTAAACAGACCGTAACATCTGCAGCGGGTAAACAGACCGTAACATCTGCAGCGGGTAAACAGACCGTAACGTCTGCAGCGGGTAAACAGACTGTAACGTCTGCAGCAGGTAAACAGACTGTAACGCCTGCAGGTAAACAGATTGTGACGTCTGCAGAAGATAAACATACTGTAACGTCTGCCGCGGATAAAGAGACTGTAACGTCTGCAGCAGGTAAACAGACCGTAACATCTGCAGCGGGTAAACAGACTGTAACATCTGCAGTGGGTAAACAGACCGTAACGTCTGCAGCAGGTAAACAGACCGTAACATCTGCAGCGGGTAAACAGACCGTAGCATCTGCAGCGGGTAAATAGACCGTAACGTCTGCAGCGGGTAAACAGAATGTAACGTCTGCAGCGGGTAAACAGACTGTAACGTCTGCAGCAGGTAAACAGGCTGCAGCGGGTAAAATGACTGTAATATCTGCAGCGGGTAAACAGACCGTAACGTCTGCAGCAGGTAAACAGACCGTAACATCTGCAGCGGGTAAACAGACCGTAACATCTGCAGCGGGTAAACAGACCGTAACGTCTGCAGCGGGTAAACAGACTGTAACGTCTGCAGCAGGTAAACAGACTGTAACGCCTGCAGGTAAACAGACTGTAACGTCTGCAGCAGGTAAACAGACTGTAACGTCTGCAGGTAAACAGACTGTAACGTCTGCAGGAGGTAAACAGGCTGTAACGTCTGCAGGAGGTAAAAAGGCTGTAACGTCTGCAGCGGGTAAACAGACTGTAACATCTGCAGCGGGTAAACAGACCGTAACGTCTGCAGTAGGTAAACAGACTGTAACGTCTGCAGCAGGTAAACAGACTGTAACGTCTGCAGGTAAACGGACTGTTACGTCTGCAAGTAAACAGACTGTAACGTCTGCAGCAGGTAAACAGACTGTAACGTCTGCAGCGGGTAAACAGACTGTAACGTCTGCAGCGGGCAAACAGACTATAACGTCTGCAGCGGCTAAACAGGCTGTAACGTCTGCAGGTAAACAGGCTGTAACGTCTGCAGCGGGTAAACAGACTGTAACGTCTGCAGCGGGTAAACAGACTGTAACGTCTGCAGCGGGTAAATAGACTGTAACGTCTGCAGGTAAACAGGCTGTAACGTCTGCAGCGGGTAAATAGACTTTAACGTCTGCCGCGGATAAACAGAGTGTAACGTCTGCAGCAGGTAAACAGGCTGTAACGTCTGCAGGAGGTAAACAGACTGTAACGTCTGCAGGTAAACAGACTGTAACGTCTGCAGCAAGTAAACAGACCGTAACATCTGCAGCAGGTAAACAGACCGTAACGTCTGCAGCGGGTAAACAGACTGTAACGTCTGCAGCGGGTAAACAGACTGTAATGTCTGCAGGTAAACAGACTGTAACGTCTGCAGCAGGTAAACAGACTGTAACGTCTGCAGGTAAACAGACTGTAACGTCTGCAGGAGGTAAACAGGCTGTAACGTCTGCAAGAGGTAAAAAGGCTGTAACGTCTGCAGCGGGTAAACAGACTGTAACATCTGCAGCGGGTAAACAGACCGTAACGTCTGCAGCAGGTAAACAGACTGTAACGTCTGCAGCAGGTAAACAGACTGTTACGTCTGCAAGTAAACAGACTGTAACGTCTGCAGCAGGTAAACAGACTGTAACGTCTGCAGCGGGTAAACAGACTGTAACGTCTGCAGCGGGTAAACAGACTATAACGTCTGCAGCGGGTAAACAGGCTGTAACGTCTGCAGGTAAACAGACTGTGACGTCTGCAGAAGATAAACATACTGTAACGTCTGCCGCGGATAAAGAGACTGTAACGTCTGCAGCAGGTAAACAGACCGTAACATCTGCAGCGGGTAAACAGACTGTAACATCTGCAGTGGGTAAACAGACCGTAACGTCTGCAGCAGGTAAACAGACCGTAACATCTGCAGCGGGTAAACAGACCGTAGCATCTGCAGCGGGTAAATAGACCGTAACGTCTGCAGCGGGTAAACAGAATGTAACGTCTGCAGCGGGTAAACAGACTGTAACGTCTGCAGCAGGTAAACAGGCTGCAGCGGGTAAAATGACTGTAATATCTGCAGCGGGTAAACAGACCGTAACGTCTGCAGCAGGTAAACAGACCGTAACATCTGCAGCGGGTAAACAGACCGTAACATCTGCAGCGGGTAAACAGACCGTAACGTCTGCAGCGGGTAAACAGACTGTAACGTCTGCAGCAGGTAAACAGACTGTAACGCCTGCAGGTAAACAGACTGTAACGTCTGCAGCAGGTAAACAGACTGTAACGTCTGCAGGTAAACAGACTGTAACGTCTGCAGGAGGTAAACAGGCTGTAACGTCTGCAGGAGGTAAAAAGGCTGTAACGTCTGCAGCGGGTAAACAGACTGTATCATCTGCAGCGGGTAAACAGACCGTAACGTCTGCAGTAGGTAAACAGACTGTAACGTCTGCAGCAGGTAAACAGACTGTAACGTCTGCAGGTAAACGGACTGTTACGTCTGCAAGTAAACAGACTGTAACGTCTGCAGCAGGTAAACAGACTGTAACGTCTGCAGCGGGTAAACAGACTGTAACGTCTGCAGCGGGCAAACAGACTATAACGTCTGCAGCGGCTAAACAGGCTGTAACGTCTGCAGGTAAACAGACTGTAACGTCTGCAGCAGGTAAACAGACTGTAACGTCTGCCGCGGATAAACAGACTGTAACGTCTGCAGCAGGTAAACAGAATGTAACGTCTGCAGCGGGTTTACAGACTGTAACGTCTGCAGGTAAACAGACTGTAACGTCTGCAGGTAAACAGACTGTAACGTCTGCAGGTAAACAGGCTGTAACGTCTGCATCGGGTAAACAGGCTGTAACGTCTGCAGGTAAACAGACTGTAACGTCTGCAGGTAAACAGACCGTAAGGTCTGCAGCAGGTAAACAGACCGTAACATCTGCAACGGGTAAACAGACCGTAACATCTGCAGCGGGTAAATAGACTGTAACGTCTGCAGCAGGTAAACAGGCTGCAGCGGGTAAACAGACCATAACATCTGCAGCGGGTAAACAGACTGTAACGTCTGCAGCAGGTAAACAGACCGTAACATCTGCAGCAGGTAAACAGACCGTAACGTCTGCAGGTAAACAGACTGTAACGTCTGCAGCAGGTAAACAGACTGTAACGTCTGCAAGTAAACAGACTGTGACGTCTGCAGCAGGTAAACAGACCGTAACATCTGCAGCGGGTAAATAGACCGTAACGTCTGCAGCGGGTAAACAGACCGTAACGTCTGCAGGTAAACAGACTGTAACGTCTGCAGCAGGTAAACAGACTGTAACGTCTGCAGGTAAATAGACTGTAACGTCTGCAAGTAAACAGACTGTGACGTCTGCAGCAGGTAAACAGACTGTAACGTCTGCAGCAGGTAAACAGACTGTAACGTCTGCAGGTAAAAAGACTGTAATGTCTGCAGGTAAACAGGCTGTAACGTCTGCAGGTAAACAGACTGTAACGTCTGCAGGTAAACAGGCTGTAACGTCTGCAGGTAAACAGACTGTAACGTCTGCAGCGGGTAAACAGAATGTAACGTCTGCAGCGGGTAAACAGACTGTAACGTCTGCAGCAGGTAAACAGACTGTAACGTCTGCAGGTAAACAGACTGTAACGTCTGCAGGTAAACAGACTGTAACGTCTGCAGGTAAACAGACTGTAACGTCTGCAGATAAACAGGCTGTAACGTCTGCAGGTAAACAGACTGTAACGTCTGCAGCGGGTAAACAGACTGTAACGTCTGCAGGTAAACAGACTGTAACGTCTGCAGCGGGTAAAGAGGCTGTAACGTCTGCAGCGGGTAAATATACTTTAACGTCTGCAGCGGGTAAATAGGCTTTAACGTCTGCAGGAGATAAACAGACTGTAACGTCTGCAGGTAAACAGGCTGTAACGTCTGCAGCGGGTAAACAGACTGTAACGTCTGCAGCGGGTAAACAGACTGTAACGTCTGCAGCGGGTAAACAGACTGTAACGTCTGCCGCGGATAAACAGACTGTAACGTCTGCAGCAGGTAAACAGGCTGCAGCGGGTAAACAGACTATAACATCTGCAGCGGATAAACAGACTGTAACGTCTGCAGCAGGTAAACAGACCGTAACATCTGCAGCAGGTAAACAGACCGTAACGTCTGCAGGTAAACAGACTGTAACGTCTGCAGCAGGTAAACAGACTATAACGTCTGCAAGTAAACAGACTGTGACGTCTGCAGCAGGTAAACAGACCGTAACATCTGCAACGGGTAAACAGACCGTAACATCTGCAGCGGGTAAATAGACCGTAACGTCTGCAGCGGGTAAACAGACTGTAACGTCTGCAGCAGGTAAACAGGCTGCAGCGGGTAAACAGACTATAACATCTGCAGCGGGTAAACAGACTGTAACGTCTGCAGCAGGTAAACAGACCGTAACATCTGCAGCAGGTAAACAGACCGTAACATCTGCAGTGGGTAAACAGACCGTAACGTCTGCAGTGGGTAAACAGACTGTAACGTCTGCAGCGGGTAAACAGACTGTAATGTCTGCAGGTAAACAGACTGTAACGTCTGCAGCAGGTAAACAGACTGTAACGTCTGCAGCGGGTAAACAGGCTGTAACGTCTGCAGGAGGTAAACAGACTGTAACGTCTGCAGGTAAACAGACTGTAATGTCTGCAGGAGGAAAACAGGCTGTAACGTCTGCAGGAGGTAAACAGGCTGTAACGTCTGCAGCGGGTAAACAGACTGTAACGTCTGCAGGTAAACAGACTGTAATGTCTGCAGGAGGAAATCAGGCTGTAACGTCTGCAGGAGGTAAACAGGCTGTAACGTCTGCCGCGGATAAACAGACTGTAACGTCTGCAGCAGGTAAACAGGCTGCAGCGGGTAAACAGACTGTAACGTCTGCAGCATGTAAACAGACTGTAACATCTGCAGCGGGTAAACAGACCGTAACGTCTGCAGCAGGTAAACAGACCGTAACGTCTGCAGCAGGTAAACAGACTGTAACGTCTGCAGGTAAACAGACTGTTACGTCTGCAAGTAAACAGACTGTAACGTCTGCAGCAGGTAAACAGACTGTAACGTCTGCAGCGGGTAAACAGACTGTAACGTCTGCAGCGGGTAAACAGACTGTAACGTCTGCAGCAGGTAAACAGACTGTAACGTCTGCAGCGGTTAAACAGGCTGTAACGTCTGTAGGTAAAAAGACTGTGATGTCTGCAGAAGATAAACAGATTGTAACGTCTGCAGTGGGTAAACATACTGTAACGTCTGCCGCGGATAAACAGACTGTAACGTCTGCAGCAGGTAAACAGACCGTAACATCTGCAGCGGGTAAACAGGCTGTAACGTCTGCAGGTAAACAGACTGTGACGTCTGCAGAAGATAAACAGACTGTAACGTCTGCAGTGGGTAAACATACTGTAACGTCTGCCGCGGATAAACAGACTGTAACGTCTGCAGCAGGTAAACAGACCGTAACATCTGCAGCGGGTAAACAGACTGTAACATCTGCAGTGGGTAAACAGACCGTAACGTCTGCAGCAGGTAAACAGACTGTAACGTCTGCAGCAGGTAAACAGACCGTAACATCTGCAGCAGGTAAACAGACCGTAACGTCTGCAGCGGGTAAACAGACTGTAACGTCTGCAGCGGGTAAACAGACT
Source organism: Labrus mixtus (assembly GCF_963584025.1). Lineage (NCBI taxonomy): Eukaryota > Metazoa > Chordata > Actinopteri > Labriformes > Labridae > Labrus > Labrus mixtus. The sequence continues at coordinate 35,792,342 of NC_083613.1, read as the reverse complement.
GTAATGTCTGCAGGTAAACAGACTGTAACGTCTGCAGCAGGTAAACAGACTGTAACGTCTGCAGGTAAACAGACTGTAACGTCTGCAGGAGGTAAACAGGCTGTAACGTCTGCAAGAGGTAAAAAGGCTGTAACGTCTGCAGCGGGTAAACAGACTGTAACATCTGCAGCGGGTAAACAGACCGTAACGTCTGCAGCAGGTAAACAGACTGTAACGTCTGCAGCAGGTAAACAGACTGTTACGTCTGCAAGTAAACAGACTGTAACGTCTGCAGCAGGTAAACAGACTGTAACGTCTGCAGCGGGTAAACAGACTGTAACGTCTGCAGCGGGTAAACAGACTATAACGTCTGCAGCGGGTAAACAGGCTGTAACGTCTGCAGGTAAACAGATTGTGACGTCTGCAGAAGATAAACATACTGTAACGTCTGCCGCGGATAAAGAGACTGTAACGTCTGCAGCAGGTAAACAGACCGTAACATCTGCAGCGGGTAAACAGACTGTAACATCTGCAGTGGGTAAACAGACCGTAACGTCTGCAGCAGGTAAACAGACCGTAACATCTGCAGCGGGTAAACAGACCGTAGCATCTGCAGCGGGTAAATAGACCGTAACGTCTGCAGCGGGTAAACAGAATGTAACGTCTGCAGCGGGTAAACAGACTGTAACGTCTGCAGCAGGTAAACAGGCTGCAGCGGGTAAAATGACTGTAATATCTGCAGCGGGTAAACAGACCGTAACGTCTGCAGCAGGTAAACAGACCGTAACATCTGCAGCGGGTAAACAGACCGTAACATCTGCAGCGGGTAAACAGACCGTAACGTCTGCAGCGGGTAAACAGACTGTAACGTCTGCAGCAGGTAAACAGACTGTAACGCCTGCAGGTAAACAGACTGTAACGTCTGCAGCAGGTAAACAGACTGTAACGTCTGCAGGTAAACAGACTGTAACGTCTGCAGGAGGTAAACAGGCTGTAACGTCTGCAGGAGGTAAAAAGGCTGTAACGTCTGCAGCGGGTAAACAGACTGTAACATCTGCAGCGGGTAAACAGACCGTAACGTCTGCAGTAGGTAAACAGACTGTAACGTCTGCAGCAGGTAAACAGACTGTAACGTCTGCAGGTAAACGGACTGTTACGTCTGCAAGTAAACAGACTGTAACGTCTGCAGCAGGTAAACAGACTGTAACGTCTGCAGCGGGTAAACAGACTGTAACGTCTGCAGCGGGCAAACAGACTATAACGTCTGCAGCGGCTAAACAGGCTGTAACGTCTGCAGGTAAACAGGCTGTAACGTCTGCAGCGGGTAAACAGACTGTAACGTCTGCAGCGGGTAAACAGACTGTAACGTCTGCAGCGGGTAAATAGACTGTAACGTCTGCAGGTAAACAGGCTGTAACGTCTGCAGCGGGTAAATAGACTTTAACGTCTGCCGCGGATAAACAGACTGTAACGTCTGCAGCAGGTAAACAGGCTGTAACGTCTGCAGGAGGTAAACAGACTGTAACGTCTGCAGGTAAACAGACTGTAACGTCTGCAGCAGGTAAACAGACCGTAACATCTGCAGCAGGTAAACAGACCGTAACGTCTGCAGCGGGTAAACAGACTGTAACGTCTGCAGCGGGTAAACAGACTGTAATGTCTGCAGGTAAACAGACTGTAACGTCTGCAGCAGGTAAACAGACTGTAACGTCTGCAGGTAAACAGACTGTAACGTCTGCAGGAGGTAAACAGGCTGTAACGTCTGCAAGAGGTAAAAAGGCTGTAACGTCTGCAGCGGGTAAACAGACTGTAACATCTGCAGCGGGTAAACAGACCGTAACGTCTGCAGCAGGTAAACAGACTGTAACGTCTGCAGCAGGTAAACAGACTGTTACGTCTGCAAGTAAACAGACTGTAACGTCTGCAGCAGGTAAACAGACTGTAACGTCTGCAGCGGGTAAACAGACTGTAACGTCTGCAGCGGGTAAACAGACTATAACGTCTGCAGCGGGTAAACAGGCTGTAACGTCTGCAGGTAAACAGACTGTGACGTCTGCAGAAGATAAACATACTGTAACGTCTGCCGCGGATAAAGAGACTGTAACGTCTGCAGCAGGTAAACAGACCGTAACATCTGCAGCGGGTAAACAGACTGTAACATCTGCAGTGGGTAAACAGACCGTAACGTCTGCAGCAGGTAAACAGACCGTAACATCTGCAGCGGGTAAACAGACCGTAGCATCTGCAGCGGGTAAATAGACCGTAACGTCTGCAGCGGGTAAACAGAATGTAACGTCTGCAGCGGGTAAACAGACTGTAACGTCTGCAGCAGGTAAACAGGCTGCAGCGGGTAAAATGACTGTAATATCTGCAGCGGGTAAACAGACCGTAACGTCTGCAGCAGGTAAACAGACCGTAACATCTGCAGCGGGTAAACAGACCGTAACATCTGCAGCGGGTAAACAGACCGTAACGTCTGCAGCGGGTAAACAGACTGTAACGTCTGCAGCAGGTAAACAGACTGTAACGCCTGCAGGTAAACAGACTGTAACGTCTGCAGCAGGTAAACAGACTGTAACGTCTGCAGGTAAACAGACTGTAACGTCTGCAGGAGGTAAACAGGCTGTAACGTCTGCAGGAGGTAAAAAGGCTGTAACGTCTGCAGCGGGTAAACAGACTGTATCATCTGCAGCGGGTAAACAGACCGTAACGTCTGCAGTAGGTAAACAGACTGTAACGTCTGCAGCAGGTAAACAGACTGTAACGTCTGCAGGTAAACGGACTGTTACGTCTGCAAGTAAACAGACTGTAACGTCTGCAGCAGGTAAACAGACTGTAACGTCTGCAGCGGGTAAACAGACTGTAACGTCTGCAGCGGGCAAACAGACTATAACGTCTGCAGCGGCTAAACAGGCTGTAACGTCTGCAGGTAAACAGACTGTAACGTCTGCAGCAGGTAAACAGACTGTAACGTCTGCCGCGGATAAACAGACTGTAACGTCTGCAGCAGGTAAACAGAATGTAACGTCTGCAGCGGGTTTACAGACTGTAACGTCTGCAGGTAAACAGACTGTAACGTCTGCAGGTAAACAGACTGTAACGTCTGCAGGTAAACAGGCTGTAACGTCTGCATCGGGTAAACAGGCTGTAACGTCTGCAGGTAAACAGACTGTAACGTCTGCAGGTAAACAGACCGTAAGGTCTGCAGCAGGTAAACAGACCGTAACATCTGCAACGGGTAAACAGACCGTAACATCTGCAGCGGGTAAATAGACTGTAACGTCTGCAGCAGGTAAACAGGCTGCAGCGGGTAAACAGACTATAACATCTGCAGCGGGTAAACAGACTGTAACGTCTGCAGCAGGTAAACAGACCGTAACATCTGCAGCAGGTAAACAGACCGTAACGTCTGCAGGTAAACAGACTGTAACGTCTGCAGCAGGTAAACAGACTGTAACGTCTGCAAGTAAACAGACTGTGACGTCTGCAGCAGGTAAACAGACCGTAACATCTGCAGCGGGTAAATAGACCGTAACGTCTGCAGCGGGTAAACAGACCGTAACGTCTGCAGGTAAACAGACTGTAATGTCTGCAGCAGGTAAACAGACTGTAACGTCTGCAGGTAAATAGACTGTAACGTCTGCAAGTAAACAGACTGTGACGTCTGCAGCAGGTAAACAGACTGTAACGTCTGCAGCAGGTAAACAGACTGTAACGTCTGCAGGTAAAAAGACTGTAATGTCTGCAGGTAAACAGGCTGTAACGTCTGCAGGTAAACAGACTGTAACGTCTGCAGGTAAACAGGCTGTAACGTCTGCAGGTAAACAGACTGTAACGTCTGCAGCGGGTAAACAGAATGTAACGTCTGCAGCGGGTAAACAGACTGTAACGTCTGCAGCAGGTAAACAGACTGTAACGTCTGCAGGTAAACAGACTGTAACGTCTGCAGGTAAACAGACTGTAACGTCTGCAGGTAAACAGACTGTAACGTCTGCAGATAAACAGGCTGTAACGTCTGCAGGTAAACAGACTGTAACGTCTGCAGCGGGTAAACAGACTGTAACGTCTGCAGGTAAACAGACTGTAACGTCTGCAGCGGGTAAAGAGGCTGTAACGTCTGCAGCGGGTAAATATACTTTAACGTCTGCAGCGGGTAAATAGGCTTTAACGTCTGCAGGAGATAAACAGACTGTAACGTCTGCAGGTAAACAGGCTGTAACGTCTGCAGCGGGTAAACAGACTGTAACGTCTGCAGCGGGTAAACAGACTGTAACGTCTGCAGCGGGTAAACAGACTGTAACGTCTGCCGCGGATAAACAGACTGTAACGTCTGCAGCAGGTAAACAGGCTGCAGCGGGTAAACAGACTATAACATCTGCAGCGGATAAACAGACTGTAACGTCTGCAGCAGGTAAACAGACCGTAACATCTGCAGCAGGTAAACAGACCGTAACGTCTGCAGGTAAACAGACTGTAACGTCTTCAGCAGGTAAACAGACTGTAACGTCTGCAAGTAAACAGACTGTGACGTCTGCAGCAGGTAAACAGACCGTAACATCTGCAACGGGTAAACAGACCGTAACATCTGCAGCGGGTAAATAGACCGTAACGTCTGCAGCGGGTAAACAGACTGTAACGTCTGCAGCAAGTAAACAGGCTGCAGCGGGTAAACAGACTATAACATCTGCAGTGGGTAAACAGACTGTAACGTCTGCAGCAGGTAAACAGACCGTAACATCTGCAGCAGGTAAACAGACCGTAACATCTGCAGTGGGTAAACAGACCGTAACGTCTGCAGTGGGTAAACAGACTGTAACGTCTGCAGCGGGTAAACAGACTGTAATGTCTGCAGGTAAACAGACTGTAACGTCTGCAGCAGGTAAACAGACTGTAACGTCTGCAGCGGGTAAACAGGCTGTAACGTCTGCAGGAGGTAAACAGACTGTAACGTCTGCAGGTAAACAGACTGTAATGTCTGCAGGAGGAAAACAGGCTGTAACGTCTGCAGGAGGTAAACAGGCTGTAACGTCTGCAGCGGGTAAACAGACTGTAACGTCTGCAGGTAAACAGACTGTAATGTCTGCAGGAGGAAAACAGGCTGTAACGTCTGCAGGAGGTAAACAGGCTGTAACGTCTGCCGCGGATAAACAGACTGTAACGTCTGCAGCAGGTAAACAGGCTGCAGCGGGTAAACAGACTGTAACGTCTGCAGCATGTAAACAGACTGTAACATCTGCAGCGGGTAAACAGACCGTAACGTCTGCAGCAGGTAAACAGACCGTAACGTCTGCAGCAGGTAAACAGACTGTAACGTCTGCAGGTAAACAGACTGTTACGTCTGCAAGTAAACAGACTGTAACGTCTGCAGCAGGTAAACAGACTGTAACGTCTGCAGCGGGTAAACAGACTGTAACGTCTGCAGCGGGTAAACAGACTGTAACGTCTGCAGCAGGTAAACAGACTGTAACGTCTGCAGCGGTTAAACAGGCTGTAACGTCTGTAGGTAAAAAGACTGTGATGTCTGCAGAAGATAAACAGATTGTAACGTCTGCAGTGGGTAAACATACTGTAACGTCTGCCGCGGATAAACAGACTGTAACGTCTGCAGCAGGTAAACAGACCGTAACATCTGCAGCGGGTAAACAGGCTGTAACGTCTGCAGGTAAACAGACTGTGACGTCTGCAGAAGATAAACAGACTGTAACGTCTGCAGTGGGTAAACATACTGTAACGTCTGCCGCGGATAAACAGACTGTAACGTCTGCAGCAGGTAAACAGACCGTAACATCTGCAGCGGGTAAACAGACTGTAACATCTGCAGTGGGTAAACAGACCGTAACGTCTGCAGCAGGTAAACAGACCGTAACATCTGCAACGGGTAAACAGACCGTAACATCTGCAGCGGGTAAATAGACCGTAACGTCTGCAGCGGGTAAACAGACCGTAACGTCTGCAGGTAAACAGACTGTAACGTCTGCAGCAGGTAAACAGACTGTAACGTCTGCAGGTAAACAGACTGTAACATCTGCAAGTAAACAGACTGTGACGTCTGCAGCAGGTAAACAGACTGTAACGTCTGCAGCAGGTAAACAGACTGTAAAGTCTGCAGGTAAAAAGACTGTAACGTCTACATGTAAACAGGCTGTAACGTCTGCAGCGGGTAAACAGACTGTAACGTCTGCAGATAAACAGGCTGTAACGTCTGCAGGTAAACAGACTGTAACGTCTGCAGCAGGTAAACAGACTGTAACGTCTGCAGCGGGTAAACAGACTGTAACGTCTGCAGCGGGTAAACAGACTGTAACGTCTGCCGCGGATAAACAGACTGTAACGTCTGCAGCAGGTAAACAGGCTGCAGCGGGTAAACAGACTATAACATCTGCAGCGGGTAAACAGACTGTAACGTCTGCAGCAGGTAAACAGACCGTAACATCTGCAGCAGGTAAACAGACCGTAACGTCTGCAGGTAAACAGACTGTACCGTCTGCAGCAGGTAAACAGACTGTAACGTCTGCAAGTAAACAGACTGTGACGTCTGCAGCAGGTAAACAGACTGTAACGTCTGCAGCAGGTAAACAGACTGTTACGTCTGCAGGTAAAAAGACTGTAACGTCTGCCGGTAAACAGGCTGTAACGTCTGCAGCGGGTAAACAGACTGTTACGTCTGCAAGTAAACAGACTGTAACGTCTGCAGCAGGTAAACAGACCGTAACATCTGCAGCAGGTAAACAGACCGTAACATCTGCAGCGGGTAAACAGACCGTAACGTCTGCAGCGGGTAAACAGACTGTAACGTCTGCAGCGGGTAAACAGACTGTAATGTCTACAGGTAAACAGACTGTAACGTCTGCAGCAGGTAAACAGACTGTAACGTCTGCAGCGGGTAAACAGGCTGTAACGTCTGCAGGAGGTAAACAGACTGTAACGTCTGCAGGTAAACAGACTGTAATGTCTGCAGGAGGTAAACAGGCTGTAACGTCTGCAGGAGGTAAACAGGCTGTAACGTCTGCAGCGGGTAAACAGACTGTAACGTCTGCCGCGGATAAACAGACTGTAACGTCTGCAGCAGGTAAACAGGCTGCAGCGGGTAAACAGACTGTAACGTCTGCAGCATGTAAACAGACTGTAACATCTGCAGCGGGTAAACAGACCGTAACGTCTGCAGCAGGTAAACAGACCGTAACGTCTGCAGCAGGTAAACAGACTGTAACGTCTGCAGGTAAACAGACTGTAACGTCTGCAGCAGGTAAACAGACTGTAACGTCTGCAGCGGTTAAACAGGCTGTAACGTCTGCAGGTAAACAGACTGTGATGTCTGCAGAAGATAAACAGATTGTAACGTCTGCAGTGGGTAAACATACTGTAACGTCTGCCGCGGATAAACAGACTGTAACGTCTGCAGCGGGTAAACAGACCGTAACATCTGTAGCGGGTAAACAGGCTGTAACGTCTGCAGGTAAACAGACTGTGATGTCTGCAGAAGATAAACAGATTGTAACGTCTGCAGTGGGTAAACATACTGTAACGTCTGCCGCGGATAAACAGAATGTAACGTCTGCAGCAGGTAAACAGACCGTAACGTCTGCAGCGGGTAAACAGACTGTAACATCTGCAGTGGGTAAACAGACCGTAACGTCTGCAGCAGGTAAACAGACCGTAACATCTGCAACGAGTAAACAGACCGTAACGTCTGCAGCGGGTAAACAGACCGTAACGTCTGCAGGTAAACAGACTGTAACGTCTGCAGCAGGTAAACAGACTGTAACGTCTGCAGGTAAACAGACTGTAACGTCTGCAAGTAAACAGACTGTGACGTCTGCAGCAGGTAAACAGACTGTAACGTCTGCAGCAGGTAAACAGACTGTAAAGTCTGCAGGTAAAAAGACTGTAACGTCTGCATGTAAACAGGCTGTAACGTCTGCAGCGGGTAAACAGACTGTAACGTCTGCAGGTAAACAGGCTGTAACGTCTGCAGGTAAACAGACTGTAACGTCTGCAGGTAAACAGACTGTAACGTCTGCAGCGGGTAAACAGAATGTAACGTCTGCAGCGGGTAAACAGGCTGTAACGTCTGCAGGTAAACAGACTGTAACGTCTGCAGCGGGTAAACAGAATATAACGTCTGCAGCGGGTAAACAGACTGTAACGTCTGCAGGTAAACAGACTGTAACGTCTGCAGGTAAACAGACTGTAACGTCTGCAGGTAAACAGGCTGTAACGTCTGCATCGGGTAAACAGGCTGTAACGTCTGCAGGTAAACAGACTGTAACGTCTGCAGGTAAACAGACTGTAACGTCTGCAAGTAAACAGACTGTAACGTCTGCAGGTAAACAGACTGTAACGTCTGCAGGTAAACAGACTGTAACGTCTGCAAGTAAACAGACTGTAACGTCTGCAGGTAAACATACTTTAACGTCTGCAGCAGGTAAACAGACTGTATCGTCTGCAGCAGGTAAACAGACTGTAAAGTCTGCAGGTAAACAGACTGTAAAGTCTGCAGGTAAACAGACTGTAACGTCTGCAGGTAAACAGACTGTAACGTCTGCAGCAGGTAAACAGACTGTAACGTCTGCAGCAGGTAAACAGACTGTAACGTCTGCAGGTAAACAGACTGTAACGTCTGCAGGTAAACAGACTGTAACGTCTGCAGCAGGTAAACAGACTGTGACGTCTGCAGCAGGTAAACAGACTGTGACGTCTGCAGCAGGTAAACAGACTGTGACGTCTGCAGCAGGTAAACAGACTGTAACGTCTGCAAGTAAACAGACTGTAACGTCTGCAGGTAAACAGGCTGTAACGTCTGCAGCGGGTAAACAGACTGTAACGTCTGCAGGTAAACAGGCTGTAACGTCTGCAGCAGGTAAACAGACTGTAACGTCTGCAGCAGGTAAAGAGGCTGTAACGTCTGCAGCGGGTAAATATACTTTAACGTCTGCAGCGGGTAAATAGGCTGTAACGTCTGCAGGAGATAAACAGACTGTAACGTCTGCAGGTAAACAGGCTGTAACGTCTGCAGCGGGTAAACAGACCGTAACGTCTGCAGCGGGTAAACAGATTGTAACGTCTGCAGCAGTTAAACAGACTGTAACATCTGCAGCGAGTAAACAGACCGCAACGTCTGCAGCGGGAAAACAGACTGTAACGTCTCCAGGTAAACAGGCTGTAACGTCTGCAGCGGGTAAACAGACTGTAACGTCTGCAGCGGGTAAACAGACTGTAACGTCTGCAGCGGGTAAATAGACTGTAACGTCTGCAGGTAAACAGGCTGTAACGTCTGCAGCGGGTAAATAGACTGTAACGTCTGCCGCGGATAAACAGACTGTAACGTCTGCAGCAGGTAAACAGGCTGTAACGTCTGCAGGAGGTAAACAGACTGTAACGTCTGCAGGTAAACAGACTGTAATGTCTGCAGGAGGTAAACAGGCTGTAACGTCTGCAGGAGGTAAACAGGCTGTAACGTCTGCAGCGGGTAAACAGACTGTAACGTCTGCCGCGGATAAACAGACTGTAACGTCTGCAGCAGGTAAACAGGCTGCAGCGGGTAAACAGACTGTAACGTCTGCAGCATGTAAACAGACTGTAACATCTGCAGCGGGTAAACAGACCGTAACGTCTGCAGCAGGTAAACAGACCGTAACGTCTGCAGCAGGTAAACAGACTGTAACGTCTGCAGGTAAACAGACTGTTACGTCTGCAAGTAAACAGACTGTAACGTCTGCAGCAGGTAAACAGACTGTAACGTCTGCAGCAGGTAAACAGACTGTAACGTCTGCAGCGGTTAAACAGGCTGTAACGTCTGCAGGTAAACAGACTGTGATGTCTGCAGAAGATAAACAGATTGTAACGTCTGCAGTGGGTAAACATACTGTAACGTCTGCCGCGGATAAACAGACTGTAACGTCTGCAGCAGGTAAACAGACCGTAACATCTGCAGCGGGTAAACAGGCTGTAACGTCTGCAGGTAAACAGACTGTGACGTCTGCAGAAGATAAACAGACTGTAACGTCTGCAGTGGGTAAACATACTGTAACGTCTGCCGCGGATAAACAGACTGTAACGTCTGCAGCAGGTAAACAGACCGTAACATCTGCAGCGGGTAAACAGACTGTAACATCTGCAGTGGGTAAACAGACCGCAACGTCTGCAGCAGGTAAACAGACTGTAAAGTCTGCAGGTAAACAGACTGTAACGTCTGCAGGTAAACAGACTGTAACGTCTGCAGCAGGTGAACAGACTGTAACGTCTGCAGCAGGTAAACAGACTGTAACGTCTGCAGGTAAACAGACTGTAACGTCTGCAGGTAAACAGACTGTAACGTCTGCAGCGGGTAAACAGAATGTAACGTCTGCAGCGGGTAAACAGACTGTAACGTCTGCAGGTAAACAGACTGTAACGTCTGCAGGTAAACAGACTGTAACGTCTGCAGGTAAACAGGCTGTAACGTCTGCATCGGGTAAACAGGCTGTAACGTCTGCAGGTAAACAGACTGTGACGTCTGCAGGTAAACAGACTGTAACGTCTGCAAGTAAACAGACTGTAACGTCTGCAGGTAAACAGACTGTAACGTCTGCAGGTAAACAGACTGTAACGTCTGCAAGTAAGCAGACTGTAACGTCTGCAGGTAAACAGACTTTAACGTCTGCAGCAGGTAAACAGACTGTAACGTCTGCAGCAGGTAAACAGACTGTAAAGTCTGCAGGTAAACAGACTGTAACGTCTGCAGGTAAACAGACTGTAACGTCTGCAGCAGGTAAACAGACTGTAACGTCTGCAGCAGGTAAACAGACTGTAAAGTCTGCAGGTAAACAGACTGTAACGTCTGCAGGTAAACAGACTGTAACGTCTGCAGCAGGTGAACAGACTGTAACGTCTGCAGCAGGTAAACAGACTGTAACGTCTGCAGGTAAACAGACTGTAACTTCTGCAGGTAAACAGACTGTAACGTCTGCAGCAGGTAAACAGACTGTAACGTCTGCAGCAGGTAAACAGACTGTGACGTCTGCAGCAGGTAAACAGACTGTAACGTCTGCAGGTAAACAGGCTGTAACGTCTGCAGGTAAACAGGCTGTAACGTCTGCAGCAGGTAAACAGACTGTAACGTCTGCAAGTAAACAGACTGTAACGTCTGCAGGTAAACAGGCTGTAACGTCTGCAGCGGGTAAACAGACTGTAACGTCTGCAGGTAAACAGGCTGTAACGTCTGCAGCAGGTAAACAGACTGTAACGTCTGCAGCGGGTAAAGAGGCTGTAACGTCTGCAGCGGGTAAATATACTTTAACGTCTGCAGCGGGTAAATAGGCTGTAACGTCTGCAGGAGATAAACAGACTGTAACGTCTGCAGGTAAACAGGCTGTAACGTCTGCAGCGGGTAAACAGACCGTAACGTCTGCAGCGGGTAAACAGATTGTAACGTCTGCAGCAGGTAAACAGACTGTAACATCTGCAGCGAGTAAACAGACCGCAACGTCTGCAGCGGGAAAACAGACTGTAACGTCTGCAGGTAAACAGGCTGTAACGTCTGCAGCGGGTAAACAGAATGTAACGTCTGCAGCGGGTAAACAGACTGTAACGTCTGCAGCGGGTAAATAGACTGTAACGTCTGCAGGTAAACAGGCTGTAACGTCTGCAGCGGGTAAATAGTCTGTAACGTCTGCCGCGGATAAACAGACTGTAACGTCTGCAGCAGGTAAACAGGCTGCAGCGGGTAAACAGACTATAACATCTGCAGCGGGTAAACAGACTGTAACGTCTGCAGCAGGTAAACAGACCGTAACATCTGCAGCAGGTAAACAGACTGTAACATCTGCAGCGGGTAAACAGACCGTAATGTCTGCAGGTAAACAGACTGTAACGTCTGCAGCAGGTAAACAGACTGTAACGTCTGCAGCGGGTAAACAGGCTGTAACGTCTGCAGGAGGTAAACAGACTGTAACGTCTGCAGCGGGTAAACAGACTGTAATGTCTGCAGGAGGTAAACAGACTGTAACGTCTGCAGGTAAACAGACTGTAATGTCTGCAGGAGGTAAACAGGCTGTAACGTCTGCAGGAGGTAAACAGGCTGTAACGTCTGCAGCGGGTAAACAGACTGTAACGTCTGCCGCGGATAAACAGACTGTAACGTCTGCAGCAGGTAAACAGGCTGCAGCGGGTAAACACACTGTAACGTCTGCAGCATGTAAACAGACTGTAACATCTGCAGCGGGTAAACAGACCGTAACGTCTGCAGCAGGTAAACAGACTGTAACGTCTGCAGCAGGTAAACAGACTGTAAAGTCTGCAGGTAAACAGACTGTAACGTCTGCAGGTAAACAGACTGTAACGTCTGCAGCAGGTAAACAGACTGTAACGTCTGCAGCAGGTAAACAGACTGTGACGTCTGCAGCAGGTAAACAGACTGTAACGTCTGCAAGTAAACAGACTGTAACGTCTGCAGGTAAACAGGCTGTAACGTCTGCAGCAGGTAAACAGGCTGTAACGTCTGCAGCAGGTAAACAGACTGTGACGTCTGCAGCAGGTAAACAGACTGTAACGTCTGCAAGTAAACAGACTGTAACGTCTGCAGGTAAACAGGCTGTAACGTCTGCAGCGGGTAAACAGACTGTAACGTCTGCAGCGGGTAAAGAGGCTGTCACGTCTGCAGCGGGTAAATATACTTTAACGTCTGCAGCGGGTAAATAGGCTGTAACGTCTGCAGGAGATAAACAGACTGTAACGTCTGCAGGTAAACAGGCTGTAACGTCTGCAGCGGGTAAACAGACCGTAACGTCTGCAGCGGGTAAACAGATTGTAACGTCTGCAGCAGGTAAACAGACTGTAACATCTGCAGCGAGTAAACAAACCGCAACGTCTGCAGCGGGAAAACAGACTGTAACGTCTGCAGGTAAACAGGCTGTAACGTCTGCAGCGGGTAAACAGACTGTAACGTCTGCAGCGGGTAAACAGACTGTAACGTCTGCAGCGGGTAAATAGACTGTAACGTCTGCAGGTAAACAGACTGTAACGTCTGCAGGTAAACAGACTGTAATGTCTGCAGGTAAACAGGCTGTAACGTCTGCAGGTAAACAGACTGTAACGTCTGCAGATAAACAGGATGTAACGTCTGCAGGTAAACAGACTGTAACGTCTGCAGCGGGTAAACAGAATGTAACGTCTGCAGCGGGTAAACAGACTGTAACGTCTGCAGGTAAACAGACTGTAACGTCTGCAGGTAAACAGACTGTAACGTCTGCAGGTAAACAGGCTGTAACGTCTGCATCGGGTAAACAGGCTGTAACGTCTGCAGGTAAACAGACTGTGACGTCTGCAGGTAAACAGACTGTAACGTCTGCAAGTAAACAGACTGTAACGTCTGCAGGTAAACAGACTGTAACGTCTGCAGGTAAACAGACTGTAACGTCTGCAAGTAAACAGACTGTAACGTCTGCAGGTAAACAGACTTTAACGTCTGCAGCAGGTAAACAGACTGTAACGTCTGCAGCAGGTAAACAGACTGTAAAGTCTGCAGGTAAACAGACTGTAACGTCTGCAGGTAAACAGACTGTAACGTCTGCAGCAGGTAAACAGACTGTAACGTCTGCAGCAGGTAAACAGACTGTAAAGTCTGCAGGTAAACAGACTGTAACGTCTGCAGGTAAACAGACTGTAACGTCTGCAGCAGGTGAACAGACTGTAACGTCTGCAGCAGGTAAACAGACTGTAACGTCTGCAGGTAAACAGACTGTAACGTCTGCAGGTAAACAGACTGTAACGTCTGCAGCAGGTAAACAGACTGTAACGTCTGCAGCAGGTAAACAGACTGTGACGTCTGCAGCAGGTAAACAGACTGTAACGTCTGCAAGTAAACAGACTGTAACGTCTGCAGGTAAACAGGCTGTAACGTCTGCAGCGGGTAAACAGACTGTAACGTCTGCAGGTAAACAGGCTGTAACGTCTGCAGCAGGTAAACAGACTGTAACGTCTGCAGCGGGTAAATAGGCTGTAACGTCTGCAGCGGGTAAATATACTTTAACGTCTGCAGCGGGTAAATAGGCTGTAACGTCTGCAGGAGAAAAACAGACTGTAACGTCTGCAGGTAAACAGGCTGTAACGTCTGCAGCGGGTAAACAGACCGTAACGTCTGCAGCGGGTAAACAGATTGTAACGTCTGCAGCAGGTAAACAGACTGTAACATCTGCAGCGAGTAAACAGACCGCAACGTCTGCAGCGGGAAAACAGACTGTAACGTCTGCAGGTAAACAGGCTGTAACGTCTGCAGCGGGTAAACAGACTGTAACGTCTGCAGCGGGTAAACAGACTGTAACGTCTGCAGCGGGTAAATAGACTGTAACGTCTGCAGGTAAACAGACTGTAACGTCTGCAGGTAAACAGACTGTAACGTCTGCAGGTAAACAGGCTGTAACGTCTGCAGGTAAACAGACTGTAACGTCTGCAGATAAACAGGATGTAACGTCTGCAGGTAAACAGACTGTAACGTCTGCAGCGGGTAAACAGAATGTAACGTCTGCAGCGGGTAAACAGACTGTAACGTCTGCAGGTAAACAGACTGTAACGTCTGCAGGTAAACAGACTGTAACGTCTGCAGTTAAACAGGCTGTAACGTCTGCATCGGGTAAACAGGCTGTAACATCTGCAGGTAAACAGACTGTGACGTCTGCAGGTAAACAGACTGTAACGTCTGCAAGTAAACAGACTGTAACGTCTGCAGGTAAACAGACTGTAACGTCTGCAGGTAAACAGACTGTAACGTCTGCAGGTAAACAGACTGTAACGTCTGCAGCAGGTAAACAGACTGTAACGTCTGCAGCAGGTAAACAGACTGTGACGTCTGCAGCAGGTAAACAGACTGTAACGTCTGCAAGTAAACAGACTGTAACGTCTGCAGGTAAACAGGCTGTAACGTCTGCAGCAGGTAAACAGACTGTAAAGTCTGCAGGTAAACAGACTGTAACGTCTGCAGGTAAACAGACTGTAACGTCTGCAGCAGGTAAACAGACTGTAACGTCTGCAGCAGGTAAACAGACTGTGACGTCTGCAGCAGGTAAACAGACTGTAACGTCTGCAAGTAAACAGACTGTAACGTCTGCAGGTAAACAGGCTGTAACGTCTGCAGCAGGTAAACAGGCTGTAACGTCTGCAGCAGGTAAACAGACTGTGACGTCTGCAGCAGGTAAACAGACTGTAACGTCTGCAAGTAAACAGACTGTAACGTCTGCAGGTAAACAGGCTGTAACGTCTGCAGCGGGTAAACAGACTGTAACGTCTGCAGCGGGTAAAGAGGCTGTCACGTCTGCAGCGGGTAAATATACTTTAACGTCTGCAGCGGGTAAATAGGCTGTAACGTCTGCAGGAGATAAACAGACTGTAACGTCTGCAGGTAAACAGGCTGTAACGTCTGCAGCGGGTAAACAGACCGTAACGTCTGCAGCGGGTAAACAGATTGTAACGTCTGCAGCAGGTAAACAGACTGTAACATCTGCAGCGAGTAAACAAACCGCAACGTCTGCAGCGGGAAAACAGACTGTAACGTCTGCAGGTAAACAGGCTGTAACGTCTGCAGCGGGTAAACAGACTGTAACGTCTGCAGCGGGTAAACAGACTGTAACGTCTGCAGCGGGTAAATAGACTGTAACGTCTGCAGGTAAACAGACTGTAACGTCTGCAGGTAAACAGACTGTAATGTCTGCAGGTAAACAGGCTGTAACGTCTGCAGGTAAACAGACTGTAACGTCTGCAGATAAACAGGATGTAACGTCTGCAGGTAAACAGACTGTAGCGTCTGCAGTGGGTAAACAGAATGTAACGTCTGCAGCGGGTAAACAGACTGTAACGTCTGCAGGTAAACAGACTGTAACGTCTGCAGGTAAACAGACTGTAACGTCTGCAGGTAAACAGGCTGTAACGTCTGCATCGGGTAAACAGGCTGTAACGTCTGCAGGTAAACAGACTGTGACGTCTGCAGGTAAACAGACTGTAACGTCTGCAAGTAAACAGACTGTAACGTCTGCAGGTAAACAGACTGTAACGTCTGCAGGTAAACAGACTGTAACGTCTGCAAGTAAACAGACTGTAACGTCTGCAGGTAAACAGACTTTAACGTCTGCAGCAGGTAAACAGACTGTAACGTCTGCAGCAGGTAAACAGACTGTAAAGTCTGCAGGTAAACAGACTGTAACGTCTGCAGGTAAACAGACTGTAACGTCTGCAGCAGGTAAACAGACTGTAACGTCTGCAGCAGGTAAACAGACTGTAACGTCTGCAGGTAAACAGACTGTAACGTCTGCAGCAGGTGAACAGACTGTAACGTCTGCAGCAGGTAAACAGACTGTAACGTCTGCAGGTAAACAGACTGTAACGTCTGCAGGTAAACAGACTGTAACGTCTGCAGCAGGTAAACAGACTGTAACGTCTGCAGCAGGTAAACAGACTGTGACGTCTGCAGCAGGTAAACAGACTGTAACGTCTGCAAGTAAACAGACTGTAACGTCTGCAGGTAAACAGGCTGTAACGTCTGCAGCGGGTAAACAGACTGTAACGTCTGCAGGTAAACAGGCTGTAACGTCTGCAGCAGGTAAACAGACTGTAACGTCTGCAGCGGGTAAATAGGCTGTAACGTCTGCAGCGGGTAAATATACTTTAGCGTCTGCAGCGGGTAAATAGGCTGTAACGTCTGCAGGAGAAAAACAGACTGTAACGTCTGCAGGTAAACAGGCTGTAACGTCTGCAGCGGGTAAACAGACCGTAACGTCTGCAGCGGGTAAACAGATTGTAACGTCTGCAGCAGGTAAACAGACTGTAACATCTGCAGCGAGTAAACAGACCGCAACGTCTGCAGCGGGAAAACAGACTGTAACGTCTGCAGGTAAACAGGCTGTAACGTCTGCAGCGGGTAAACAGACTGTAACGTCTGCAGCGGGTAAACAGACTGTAACGTCTGCAGCGGGTAAATAGACTGTAACGTCTGCAGGTAAACAGACTGTAACGTCTGCAGGTAAACAGACTGTAACGTCTGCAGGTAAACAGGCTGTAACGTCTGCAGGTAAACAGACTGTAACGTCTGCAGATAAACAGGATGTAACGTCTGCAGGTAAACAGACTGTAACGTCTGCAGCGGGTAAACAGAATGTAACGTCTGCAGCGGGTAAACAGACTGTAACGTCTGCAGGTAAACAGACTGTAACGTCTGCAGGTAAACAGACTGTAACGTCTGCAGGTAAACAGGCTGTAACGTCTGCATCGGGTAAACAGGCTGTAACGTCTGCAGGTAAACAGACTGTGACGTCTGCAGGTAAACAGACTGTAACGTCTGCAAGTAAACAGACTGTAACGTCTGCAGGTAAACAGACTGTAACGTCTGCAGGTAAACAGACTGTAACGTCTGCAGGTAAACAGACTGTAACGTATGCAGCAGGTAAACAGACTGTAACGTCTGCAGCAGGTAAACAGACTGTGACGTCTGCAGCAGGTAAACAGACTGTAACGTCTGCAAGTAAACAGACTGTAACGTCTGCAGGTAAACAGGCTGTAACGTCTGCAGCGGGTAAACAGACTGTAACGTCTGCAGGTAAACAGGCTGTAACGTCTGCAGCAGGTAAACAGACTGTAACGTCTGCAGCGGGTAAATAGGCTGTAACGTCTGCAGCGGGTAAATATACTTTAACGTCTGCAGCGGGTAAATAGGCTGTAACGTCTGCAGGAGAAAAACAGACTGTAACGTCTGCAGGTAAACAGGCTGTAACGTCTGCAGCGGGTAAACAGACCGTAACGTCTGCAGCGGGTAAACAGATTGTAACGTCTGCAGCAGGTAAACAAACTGTAACATCTGCAGCGAGTAAACAGACCGCAACGTCTGCAGCGGGAAAACAGACTGTAACGTCTGCAGGTAAACAGGCTGTAACGTCTGCAGCGGGTAAACAGACTGTAACGTCTGCAGCGGGTAAACAGACTGTAACGTCTGCAGCGGGTAAATAGACTGTAACGTCTGCAGGTAAACAGACTGTAACGTCTGCAGGTAAACAGACTGTAACGTCTGCAGATAAACAGGATGTAACGTCTGCAGGTAAACAGACTGTAACGTCTGCAGCGGGTAAACAGAATGTAACGTCTGCAGCGGGTAAACAGACTGTAACGTCTGCAGGTAAACAGACTGTAACGTCTGCAGGTAAACAGACTGTAACGTCTGCAGGTAAACAGGCTGTAACGTCTGCATCGGGTAAACAGGCTGTAACGTCTGCAGGTAAACAGACTGTGACGTCTGCAGGTAAACAGACTGTAACGTCTGCAAGTAAACAGACTGTAACGTCTGCAGGTAAACAGACTGTAACATCTGCAGGTAAACAGACTGTAACGTCTGCAAGTAAACAGACTGTAACGTCTGCAGGTAAACAGACTTTAACGTCTGCAGCAGGTAAACAGACTGTAACGTCTGCAGCAGGTAAACAGACTGTAAAGTCTGCAGGTAAACAGACTGTAACGTCTGCAGGTAAACAGACTGTAACGTCTGCAGCAGGTGAACAGACTGTAACGTCTGCAGCAGGTAAACAGACTGTAACGTCTGCAGGTAAACAGACTGTAACGTCTGCAGGTAAACAGACTGTAACGTCTGCAGCAGGTAAACAGACTGTAACGTCTGCAGCAGGTAAACAGACTGTGACGTCTGCAGCAGGTAAACAGACTGTAACGTCTGCAAGTAAACAGACTGTAACGTCTGCAGGTAAACAGGCTGTAACGTCTGCAGCAGGTAAACAGGCTGTAACGTCTGCAGCAGGTAAACAGACTGTGACGTCTGCAGCAGGTAAACAGACTGTAACGTCTGCAAGTAAATAGACTGTAACGTCTGCAGGTAAACAGGCTGTAACGTCTGCAGCGGGTAAACAGACTGTAACGTCTGCAGGTAAACAGGCTGTAACGTCTGCAGCAGGTAAACAGACTGTAACGTCTGCAGCGGGTAAATAGGCTGTAACGTCTGCAGCGGGTAAATATACTTTAACATCTGCAGCGGGTAAATAGGCTGTAACGTCTGCAGGAGATAAACAGACTGTAACGTCTGCAGGTAAACAGGCTGTAACGTCTGCAGCGGGTAAACAGACCGTAACGTCTGCAGCGGGTAAACAGATTGTAACGTCTGCAGCAGGTAAACAGACTGTAACATCTGCAGCGAGTAAACAGACCGCAACGTCTGCAGCGGGAAAACAGACTGTAACGTCTGCAGGTAAACAGGCTGTAACGTCTGCAGCGGGTAAACAGACTATAACATCTGCAGCGGGTAAACAGACTGTAACGTCTGCAGCAGGTAAACAGACCGTAACATCTGCAGCAGGTAAACAGACTGTAACATCTGCAGCGGGTAAACAGACCGTAACGTCTGCAGCGGGTAAACAGACTGTAACGTCTGCAGCGGGTAAACAGACTGTAATGTCTGCAGGTAAACAGACTGTAACGTCTGCAGCAGGTAAACAGACTGTAACGTCTGCAGCGGGTAAACAGGCTGTAACGTCTGCAGGAGGTAAACAGACTGTAACGTCTGCAGGTAAACAGACTGTAATGTCTGCAGGAGGTAAACAGGCTGTAACGTCTGCAGGAGGTAAACAGGCTGTAATGTCTGCAGCGGGTAAACAGACTGTAACGTCTGCCGCGGATAAACAGACTGTAACGTCTGCAGCAGGTAAACAGGCTGCAGCGGGTAAACACACTGTAACGTCTGCAGCATGTAAACAGACTGTAACATCTGCAGCGGGTAAACAGACCGTAACGTCTGCAGCAGGTAAACAGACTGTAACGTCTGCAGCAGGTAAACAGACTGTAAAGTCTGCAGGTAAACAGACTGTAACGTCTGCAGGTAAACAGACTGTAACGTCTGCAGCAGGTAAACAGACTGTAACGTCTGCAGCAGGTAAACAGACTGTAACGTCTGCAGGTAAACAGACTGTAACGTCTGCAGGTAAACAGACTGTAACGTCTGCAGCAGGTAAACAGACTGTAACGTCTGCAGCAGGTAAACAGACTGTGAAGTCTGCAGCAGGTAAACAGACTGTAACGTCTGCAAGTAAACAGACTGTAACGTCTGCAGGTAAACAGGCTGTAACGTCTGCAGCAGGTAAACAGGCTGTAACGTCTGCAGCAGGTAAACAGACTGTGACGTCTGCAGCAGGTAAACAGACTGTAACGTCTGCAAGTAAACAGACTGTAACGTCTGCAGGTAAACAGGCTGTAACGTCTGCAGCGGGTAAACAGACTGTAACGTCTGCAGGTAAACAGGCTGTAACGTCTGCAGCAGGTAAACAGACTGTAACGTCTGCAGCGGGTAAAGAGGCTGTAACGTCTGCAGCGGGTAAATATACTTTAACGTCTGCAGCGGGTAAATAGGCTGTAACGTCTGCAGGAGATAAACAGACTGTAACGTCTGCAGGTAAACAGGCTGTAACGTCTGCAGCGGGTAAACAGACCGTAACGTCTGCAGCGGGTAAACAGATTGTAACGTCTGCAGCAGGTAAACAGACTGTAACACCTGCAGCGAGTAAACAGACCGCAACGTCTGCAGCGGGAAAACAGACTGTAACGTCTGCAGGTAAACAGGCTGTAACGTCTGCAGCGGGTAAACAGACTGTAACGTCTGCAGCGGGTAAACAGACTGTAACGTCTGCAGCGGGTAAATAGACTGTAACGTCTGCAGGTAAACAGGCTGTAACGTCTGCAGCGGGTAAATAGACTGTAACGTCTGCCGCGGATAAACAGACTGTAACGTCTGCAGCAGGTAAACAGGCTGCAGTGGGTAAACAGACTATAACATCTGCAGCGGGTAAACAGACTGTAACGTCTGCAGCAAGTAAACAGACCGTAACATCTGCAGCAGGTAAACAGACTGTAACATCTGCAGCGGGTAAACAGACCGTAACGTCTGCAGCGGGTAAACAGACTGTAACGTCTGCAGCGGGTAAAAAGACTGTAATGTCTGCAGGTAAACAGACTGTAACGTCTGCAGCAGGTAAACAGACTGTAACGTCTGCAGCGGGTAAACAGGCTGTAACGTCTGCAGGAGGTAAACAGACTGTAACGTCTGCAGGAGGTAAACAGGCTGTAACGTCTGCAGCGGGTAAACAGACTGTAACATCTGCAGCGGGTAAACAGACCGTAACGTCTGCAGCAGGTAAACAGACCGTAACGTCTGCAGCAGGTAAACAGACTGTAACGTCTGCAGGTAAACAGACTGTTACGTCTGCAAGTAAACAGACTGTAACGTCTGCAGCAGGTAAACAGACTGTAACGTCTGCAGGTAAACAGACTGTAACGTCTGCAGGTAAACAGACTGTAACGTCTGCAGCAGGTAAACAGACTGTAACGTCTGCAGCAGGTAAACAGACTGTGACGTCTGCAGCAGGTAAACAGACTGTAACGTCTGCAAGTAAACAGACTGTAACGTCTGCAGGTAAACAGGCTGTAACGTCTGCAGCAGGTAAACAGGCTGTAACGTCTGCAGCAGGTAAAAAGACTGTGACGTCTGCAGCAGGTAAACAGACTGTAACGTCTGCAAGTAAACAGACTGTAACGTCTGCAGGTAAACAGGCTGTAACGTCTGCAGCGGGTAAACAGACTGTAACGTCTGCAGGTAAACAGGCTGTAACGTCTGCAGCAGGTAAACAGACTGTAACGTCTGCAGCGGGTAAAGAGGCTGTAACGTCTGCAGCGGGTAAATATACTTTAACGTCTGCAGCGGGTAAATAGGATGTAACGTCTGCAGGAGATAAACAGACTGTAACGTCTGCAGGTAAACAGGCTGTAACGTCTGCAGCGGGTAAACAGACCGTAACGTCTGCAGCGGGTAAACAGATTGTAACGTCTGCAGCAGGTAAACAGACTGTAACATCTGCAGCGAGTAAACAGACGGCAACGTCTGCAGCGGGAAAACAGACTGTAACGTCTGCAGGTAAACAGGCTGTAACGTCTGCAGCGGGTAAACAGACTGTAACGTCTGCAGCGGGTAAACAGACTGTAACGTCTGCAGCAGGTAAACAGGCTGCAGCGGGTAAACAGACTATAACATCTGCAGCGGGTAAACAGACTGTAACGTCTGCCGCGGATAAACAGACTGTAACGTCTGCAGCAGGTAAACAGGCTGCAGCGGGTAAACAGACTATAACATCTGCAGCGGGTAAACAGACTGTAACGTCTGCAGCAGGTAAACAGACCGTAACATCTGCAGCAGGTAAACAGACCGTAACATCTGCAGCGGGTAAACAGACCGTAACGTCTGCAGCGGGTAAACAGACTGTAACGTCTGCAGCGGGTAAACAGACTGTAATGTCTGCAGGTAAACAGACTGTAACGTCTGCAGCAGGTAAACAGACTGTAACGTCTGCAGCGGGTAAACAGGCTGTAACGTCTGCAGGAGGTAAACAGACTGTAACGTCTGCAGGTAAACAGACTGTAATGTCTGCAGGAGGTAAACAGGCTGTAACGTCTGCAGGAGGTAAACAGGCTGTAACGTCTGCAGCGGGTAAACAGACTGTAACGTCTGCCGCGGATAAACAGACTGTAACGTCTGCAGCAGGTATACAGGCTGCAGCGGGTAAACAGACTGTAACGTCTGCAGCATGTAAACAGACTCTAACATCTGCAGCGGGTAAACAGACCGTAACGTCTGCAGCAGGTAAACAGACCGTAACGTCTGCAGCAGGTAAACAGACTGTAACGTCTGCAGGTAAACAGACTGTTACGTCTGCAAGTAAACAGACTGTAACGTCTGCAGCAGGTAAACAGACTGTAACGTCTGCAGCGGGTAAACAGACTGTAACGTCTGCAGCGGGTAAACAGACTGTAACGTCTGCAGCAGGTAAACAGACTGTAACGTCTGCAGCGGTTAAACAGGCTGTAACGTCTGCAGGTAAACAGACTGTGATGTCTGCAGAAGATAAACAGATTGTAACGTCTGCCGCGGATAAACAGACTGTAACGTCTGCAGCAGGTAAACAGGCTGCAGCGGGTAAACAGACTATAACATCTGGAGCGGGTAAACAGACTGTAACATCTGCAGCAGGTAAACAGACCGTAACGTCTGCAGGAGGTAAACAGACTGTAACGTCTGCAGGTAAACAGACTGTAATGTCTGCAGGAGGTAAACAGGCTGTAACGTCTGCAGGAGGTAAACAGGCTGTAACGTCTGCAGCGGGTAAACAGACTGTAACGTCTGCCGCGGATAAACAGACTGTAACGTCTGCAGCAGGTAAACAGGCTGCAGCGGGTAAACAGACTGTAACGTCAGCAGCATGTAAACAGACTGTAACATCTGCAGCGGGTAAACAGACCGTAACGTCTGCAGCAGGTAAACAGACCGTAACGTCTGCAGCAGGTAAAGAGACTGTAACGTCTGCAGGTAAACAGACTGTTACGTCTGCAAGTAAACAGACTGTAACGTCTGCAGCAGGTAAACAGACTGTAACGTCTGCAGCGGGTAAACAGACTGTAACGTCAGCAGCATGTAAACAGACTGTAACATCTGCTGCAAGTAAACAGACTGTGACGTCTGCAGCAGGTAAACAGACTGTAACGTCTGCAGCGGGTAAACAGACTGTAACGTCTGCAGCGGGTAAACAGACTGTAACGTCTGCAGCGGGTAAACAGACTGTAACGTCTGCAGGTAATCAGGCTGTAACGTATGCAGCGGGTAAACAGACCGTAACGTCTGCAGCGGGTAAACAGACTGTAACGTCTGCAGCGGGTAAACAGACTGTAATGTCTGCAGGTAAACAGACTGTAACGTCTGCAGCAGGTAAACAGACTGTAACGTCTGCAGCGGGTAAACAGGCTGTAACGTCTGCAGGAGGTAAACAGACTGTAACGTCTGCAGGTAAACAGACTGTAATGTCTGCAGGAGGTAAACAGGCTGTAACGTCTGCAGGAGGTAAACAGGCTGTAACGTCTGCAGCGGGTAAACAGACTGTAACGTCTGCCGCGGATAAACAGACTGTAACGTCTGCAGCAGGTAAACAGGCTGCAGCGGGTAAACAGACTGTAACGTCTGCAGCATGTAAACAGACTGTAACATCTGCAGCGGGTAAACAGACCGTAACGTCTGCAGCAGGTAAACAGACCGTAACGTCTGCAGCAGGTAAACAGACTGTAACGTCTGCAGGTAAACAGACTGTTACGTCTGCAAGTAAACAGACTGTAACGTCTGCAGCAGGTAAACAGACTGTAACGTCTGCAGCGGGTAAACAGACTGTAACGTCTGCAGCAGGTAAACAGACTGTAACGTCTGCAGCGGTTAAACAGGCTGTAACGTCTGCAGGTAAACAGACTGTAACGTCTGCAGAAGATAAACAGATTGTAACGTCTGCAGTGGGTAAACATACTGTAACGTCTGCCGCGGATAAACAGACCGTAACATCTGCAGCGGGTAAACAGGCTGTAATGTCTGCAGGTAAACAGACTGTAACGTCTGCAGCGGGTAAACAGACTGTAACGTCTGCAGCGGGTAAACAGACTGTAACGTCTGCCGCGGATAAACAGACTGTAACGTCTGCAGCAGGTAAACAGGCTGCAGCGGGTAAACAGACTGTAACATCTGCAGGTAAACAGACTGTAACGTCTGCAGGTAAACAGACTGTAACGTCTGCAGCAGGTAAACAGACCGTATCATCTGCAGCAGGTAAACAGACCGTAACATCTGCAGCGGGTAAACAGACCGTAACGTCTGCAGCGGGTAAACAGACTGTAACGTCTGCAGCGGGTAAACAGACTGTAACGTCTGCAGGTAAACAGACTGTAACGTCTGCAGCAGATAAACAGACTGTAACGTCTGCAAGTAAACAGACTGTGACGTCTGCAGCAGGTAAACAGACTGTAACGTCTGCAGCGGGTAAACAGACTGTAACGTCTGCAGCGGGTAAACAGACTGTAACGTCTGCAGCGGGTAAACAGACTGTAACGTCTGCAGCGGGTAAACAGACTGTAACGTCTGCAGCGGGTAAACAGACTGTAACGTCTGCAGGTAATCAGGCTGTAACGTCTGCAGCGGGTAAACAGACTGTAACGTCTGCCGCGGGTAAACAGACTGTAACGTCTGCAGGTAAACAGACTGTAACGTCTGCAGCGGGTAAACAGACTGTAACGTCTGCAGGTAAACAGACTGTAACGTCTGCAGGTAAACAGACTGTAACGTCTGCAGCAGGTAAACAGACTGTAACGTCTGCAGGAAAACAGACTGTAACGTCTGCCGGTAAACAGACTGTAACGTCTGCAGCAGGTAAACAGACTGTAACGTCTGCAGCAGGTAAACAGGCTGCAGCGGGTAAACAGACTATAACATCTGCAGCGGGTAAACAGACTGTAACGTCTGCAGCAGGTAAACAGACCGTAACATCTGCAGCAGGTAAACAGACCGTAACATCTGCAGCGGGTAAACAGACCGTAACGTCTGCAGCGGGTAAACAGACTGTAACGTCTGCAGCGGGTAAACAGACTGTAATGTCTGCAGGTAAACAGACTGTAACGTCTGCAGCAGGTAAACAGACTGTAACGTCTGCAGCGGGTAAACAGGCTGTAACGTCTGCAGGAGGTAAACAGACTGTAACGTCTGCAGGTAAACAGACTGTAATGTCTGCAGGAGGTAAACAGGCTGTAACGTCTGCAGGAGGTAAACAGGCTGTAACGTCTGCAGCGGGTAAACAGACTGTAACGTCTGCCGCGGATAAACAGACTGTAACGTCTGCAGCAGGTATACAGGCTGCAGCGGGTAAACAGACTGTAACGTCTGCATCATGTAAACAGACTCTAACATCTGCAGCGGGTAAACAGACCGTAACGTCTGCAGCAGGTAAACAGACCGTAACGTCTGCAGCAGGTAAACAGACTGTAACGTCTGCAGGTAAACAGACTGTTACGTCTGCAAGTAAACAGACTGTAACGTCTGCAGCAGGTAAACAGACTGTAACGTCTGCAGCGGGTAAACAGACTGTAACGTCTGCAGCGGGTAAACAGACTGTAATGTCTGCAGCAGGTAAACAGACTATAACGTCTGCAGCGGTTAAACAGGCTGTAACGTCTGCAGGTAAACAGACTGTGATGTCTGCAGAAGATAAACAGATTGTAACGTCTGCCGCGGATAAACAGACTGTAACGTCTGCAGCAGGTAAACAGGCTGCAGCGGGTAAACAGACTATAACATCTGGAGCGGGTAAACAGACTGTAACGTCTGCAGCAGGTAAACAGACCGTAACATCTGCAGCAGGTAAACAGACCGTAACATCTGCAGCGGGTAAACAGACCGTAACGTCTGCAGCGGGTAAACAGACTGTAACGTCTGCAGCGGGTAAACAGACTGTAATGTCTGCAGGTAAACAGACTGTAACGTCTGCAGCAGGTAAACAGACTGTAACGTCTGCAGCGGGTAAACAGGCTGTAACGTCTGCAGGAGGTAAACAGACTGTAACGTCTGCAGGTAAACAGACTGTAATGTCTGCAGGAGGTAAACAGGCTGTAACGTCTGCAGGAGGTAAACAGGCTGTAACGTCTGCAGCGGGTAAACAGACTGTAACGTCTGCCGCGGATAAACAGACTGTAACGTCTGCAGCAGGTAAACAGGCTGCAGCGGGTAAACAGACTGTAACGTCTGCAGCATGTAAACAGACTGTAACATCTGCAGCGGGTAAACAGACCGTAACGTCTGCAGCAGTTAAACAGACCGTAACGTCTGCAGCAGGTAAACAGACTGTAACGTCTGCAGGTAAACAGACTGTTACGTCTGCAAGTAAACAGACTGTAACGTCTGCAGCAGGTAAACAGACTGTAACGTCTGCAGCGGGTAAACAGACTGTAACGTCTGCAGCAGGTAAACAGACTGTAACGTCTGCAGCGGTTAAACAGGCTGTAACGTCTGCAGGTAAACAGACTGTAACGTCTGCAGAAGATAAACAGATTGTAACGTCTGCAGTGGGTAAACATAATGTAACGTCTGCCGCGGATAAACAGACCGTAACATCTGCAGCGGGTAAACAGGCTGTAATGTCTGCAGCGGGTAAACAGACTGTAACATCTGCAGCGGGTAAACAGACTGTAACGTCTGCCGCGGGTAAACAGACTGTAACGTCTGCAGCGGGTAAACAGACTGTAACGTCTGCCGCGGATAAACAGACTGTAACGTCTGCAGCAGGTAAACAGGCTGCAGCGGGTAAACAGACTGTAACATCTGCAGGTAAACAGACTGTAACGTCTGCAGGTAAACAGACTGTAACGTCTGCAGCGGGTAAACAGACTGTAACGTCTGCAGGTAAACAGACTGTAACGTCTGCAGCGGGTAAACAGACTGTAACATCTGCAGGTAAACAGACTGTAACGTCTGCAGGTAAACAGACTGTAACGTCTGCAGCGGGTAAACAGACTGTAATGTCTGCAGGTAAACAGACTGTAACGTCTGCAGCAGGTAAACAGACTGTAACGTCTGCAGCGGGTAAACAGGCTGTAACGTCTGCAGGAGGTAAACAGACTGTAACGTCTGCAGGTAAACAGACTGTAATGTCTGCAGGAGGTAAACAGGCTGTAACGTCTGCAGGAGGTAAACAGGCTGTAACGTCTGCAGCGGGTAAACAGACTGTAACGTCTGCCGCGGATAAACAGACTGTAACGTCTGCAGCAGGTATACAGGCTGCAGCGGGTAAACAGACTGTAACGTCTGCAGCATGTAAACAGACTCTAACATCTGCAGCGGGTAAACAGACCGTAACGTCTGCAGCAGGTAAACAGACCGTAACGTCTGCAGCAGGTAAACAGACTGTAACGTCTGCAGGTAAACAGACTGTTACGTCTGCAAGTAAACAGACTGTAACGTCTGCAGCAGGTAAACAGACTGTAACGTCTGCAGCGGGTAAACAGACTGTAACGTCTGCAGCGGGTAAACAGACTGTAACGTCTGCAGCAGGTAAACAGACTGTAACGTCTGCAGCGGTTAAACAGGCTGTAACGTCTGCAGGTAAACAGACTGTGATGTCTGCAGAAGATAAACAGATTGTAACGTCTGCCGCGGATAAACAGACTGTAACGTCTGCAGCAGGTAAACAGGCTGCAGCGGGTAAACAGACTATAACATCTGGAGCGGGTAAACAGACTGTAACATCTGCAGCAGGTAAACAGACCGTAACGTCTGCAGGAGGTAAACAGACTGTAACGTCTGCAGGTAAACAGACTGTAATGTCTGCAGGAGGTAAACAGGCTGTAACGTCTGCAGGAGGTAAACAGGCTGTAACGTCTGCAGCGGGTAAACAGACTGTAACGTCTGCCGCGGATAAACAGACTGTAACGTCTGCAGCAGGTAAACAGGCTGCAGCGGGTAAACAGACTGTAACGTCAGCAGCATGTAAACAGACTGTAACATCTGCAGCGGGTAAACAGACCGTAACGTCTGCAGCAGGTAAACAGACCGTAACGTCTGCAGCAGGTAAAGAGACTGTAACGTCTGCAGGTAAACAGACTGTTACGTCTGCAAGTAAACAGACTGTAACGTCTGCAGCAGGTAAACAGACTGTAACGTCTGCAGCGGGTAAACAGACTGTAACGTCAGCAGCATGTAAACAGACTGTAACATCTGCTGCAAGTAAACAGACTGTGACGTCTGCAGCAGGTAAACAGACTGTAACGTCTGCAGCGGGTAAACAGACTGTAACGTCTGCAGCGGGTAAACAGACTGTAACGTCTGCAGCGGGTAAACAGACTGTAACGTCTGCAGGTAATCAGGCTGTAACGTATGCAGCGGGTAAACAGACCGTAACGTCTGCAGCGGGTAAACAGACTGTAACGTCTGCAGCGGGTAAACAGACTGTAATGTCTGCAGGTAAACAGACTGTAACGTCTGCAGCAGGTAAACAGACTGTAACGTCTGCAGCGGGTAAACAGGCTGTAACGTCTGCAGGAGGTAAACAGACTGTAACGTCTGCAGGTAAACAGACTGTAATGTCTGCAGGAGGTAAACAGGCTGTAACGTCTGCAGGAGGTAAACAGGCTGTAACGTCTGCAGCGGGTAAACAGACTGTAACGTCTGCCGCGGATAAACAGACTGTAACGTCTGCAGCAGGTAAACAGGCTGCAGCGGGTAAACAGACTGTAACGTCTGCAGCATGTAAACAGACTGTAACATCTGCAGCGGGTAAACAGACCGTAACGTCTGCAGCAGGTAAACAGACCGTAACGTCTGCAGCAGGTAAACAGACTGTAACGTCTGCAGGTAAACAGACTGTTACGTCTGCAAGTAAACAGACTGTAACGTCTGCAGCAGGTAAACAGACTGTAACGTCTGCAGCGGGTAAACAGACTGTAACGTCTGCAGCAGGTAAACAGACTGTAACGTCTGCAGCGGTTAAACAGGCTGTAACGTCTGCAGGTAAACAGACTGTAACGTCTGCAGAAGATAAACAGATTGTAACGTCTGCAGTGGGTAAACATACTGTAACGTCTGCCGCGGATAAACAGACCGTAACATCTGCAGCGGGTAAACAGGCTGTAATGTCTGCAGGTAAACAGACTGTAACGTCTGCAGCGGGTAAACAGACTGTAACGTCTGCAGCGGGTAAACAGACTGTAACGTCTGCCGCGGATAAACAGACTGTAACGTCTGCAGCAGGTAAACAGGCTGCAGCGGGTAAACAGACTGTAACATCTGCAGGTAAACAGACTGTAACGTCTGCAGGTAAACAGACTGTAACGTCTGCAGCAGGTAAACAGACCGTATCATCTGCAGCAGGTAAACAGACCGTAACATCTGCAGCGGGTAAACAGACCGTAACGTCTGCAGCGGGTAAACAGACTGTAACGTCTGCAGCGGGTAAACAGACTGTAACGTCTGCAGGTAAACAGACTGTAACGTCTGCAGCAGATAAACAGACTGTAACGTCTGCAAGTAAACAGACTGTGACGTCTGCAGCAGGTAAACAGACTGTAACGTCTGCAGCGGGTAAACAGACTGTAACGTCTGCAGCGGGTAAACAGACTGTAACGTCTGCAGCGGGTAAACAGACTGTAACGTCTGCAGCGGGTAAACAGACTGTAACGTCTGCAGCGGGTAAACAGACTGTAACGTCTGCAGGTAATCAGGCTGTAACGTCTGCAGCGGGTAAACAGACTGTAACGTCTGCCGCGGGTAAACAGACTGTAACGTCTGCAGGTAAACAGACTGTAACGTCTGCAGCGGGTAAACAGACTGTAACGTCTGCAGGTAAACAGACTGTAACGTCTGCAGGTAAACAGACTGTAACGTCTGCAGCAGGTAAACAGACTGTAACGTCTGCAGGAAAACAGACTGTAACGTCTGCCGGTAAACAGACTGTAACGTCTGCAGCAGGTAAACAGACTGTAACGTCTGCAGCAGGTAAACAGGCTGCAGCGGGTAAACAGACTATAACATCTGCAGCGGGTAAACAGACTGTAACGTCTGCAGCAGGTAAACAGACCGTAACATCTGCAGCAGGTAAACAGACCGTAACATCTGCAGCGGGTAAACAGACCGTAACGTCTGCAGCGGGTAAACAGACTGTAACGTCTGCAGCGGGTAAACAGACTGTAATGTCTGCAGGTAAACAGACTGTAACGTCTGCAGCAGGTAAACAGACTGTAACGTCTGCAGCGGGTAAACAGGCTGTAACGTCTGCAGGAGGTAAACAGACTGTAACGTCTGCAGGTAAACAGACTGTAATGTCTGCAGGAGGTAAACAGGCTGTAACGTCTGCAGGAGGTAAACAGGCTGTAACGTCTGCAGCGGGTAAACAGACTGTAACGTCTGCCGCGGATAAACAGACTGTAACGTCTGCAGCAGGTATACAGGCTGCAGCGGGTAAACAGACTGTAACGTCTGCATCATGTAAACAGACTCTAACATCTGCAGCGGGTAAACAGACCGTAACGTCTGCAGCAGGTAAACAGACCGTAACGTCTGCAGCAGGTAAACAGACTGTAACGTCTGCAGGTAAACAGACTGTTACGTCTGCAAGTAAACAGACTGTAACGTCTGCAGCAGGTAAACAGACTGTAACGTCTGCAGCGGGTAAACAGACTGTAACGTCTGCAGCGGGTAAACAGACTGTAATGTCTGCAGCAGGTAAACAGACTATAACGTCTGCAGCGGTTAAACAGGCTGTAACGTCTGCAGGTAAACAGACTGTGATGTCTGCAGAAGATAAACAGATTGTAACGTCTGCCGCGGATAAACAGACTGTAACGTCTGCAGCAGGTAAACAGGCTGCAGCGGGTAAACAGACTATAACATCTGGAGCGGGTAAACAGACTGTAACGTCTGCAGCAGGTAAACAGACCGTAACATCTGCAGCAGGTAAACAGACCGTAACATCTGCAGCGGGTAAACAGACCGTAACGTCTGCAGCGGGTAAACAGACTGTAACGTCTGCAGCGGGTAAACAGACTGTAATGTCTGCAGGTAAACAGACTGTAACGTCTGCAGCAGGTAAACAGACTGTAACGTCTGCAGCGGGTAAACAGGCTGTAACGTCTGCAGGAGGTAAACAGACTGTAACGTCTGCAGGTAAACAGACTGTAATGTCTGCAGGAGGTAAACAGGCTGTAACGTCTGCAGGAGGTAAACAGGCTGTAACGTCTGCAGCGGGTAAACAGACTGTAACGTCTGCCGCGGATAAACAGACTGTAACGTCTGCAGCAGGTAAACAGGCTGCAGCGGGTAAACAGACTGTAACGTCTGCAGCATGTAAACAGACTGTAACATCTGCAGCGGGTAAACAGACCGTAACGTCTGCAGCAGTTAAACAGACCGTAACGTCTGCAGCAGGTAAACAGACTGTAACGTCTGCAGGTAAACAGACTGTTACGTCTGCAAGTAAACAGACTGTAACGTCTGCAGCAGGTAAACAGACTGTAACGTCTGCAGCGGGTAAACAGACTGTAACGTCTGCAGCAGGTAAACAGACTGTAACGTCTGCAGCGGTTAAACAGGCTGTAACGTCTGCAGGTAAACAGACTGTAACGTCTGCAGAAGATAAACAGATTGTAACGTCTGCAGTGGGTAAACATAATGTAACGTCTGCCGCGGATAAACAGACCGTAACATCTGCAGCGGGTAAACAGGCTGTAATGTCTGCAGCGGGTAAACAGACTGTAACATCTGCAGCGGGTAAACAGACTGTAACGTCTGCCGCGGGTAAACAGACTGTAACGTCTGCAGCGGGTAAACAGACTGTAACGTCTGCCGCGGATAAACAGACTGTAACGTCTGCAGCAGGTAAACAGGCTGCAGCGGGTAAACAGACTGTAACATCTGCAGGTAAACAGACTGTAACGTCTGCAGGTAAACAGACTGTAACGTCTGCAGCGGGTAAACAGACTGTAACGTCTGCAGGTAAACAGACTGTAACGTCTGCAGCGGGTAAACAGACTGTAACATCTGCAGGTAAACAGACTGTAACGTCTGCAGGTAAACAGACTGTAACGTCTGCAGCGGGTAAACAGACTGTAACGTCTGCAGGTAAACAGACTGTAACGTCTGCAGGTAAACAGACTGTAACGTCTGCAGCGGGTAAACAGACTGTAACGTCTGCAGGTAAACAGACTGTAACGTCTGCAGCGGGTAAACAGACTGTAACGTCTGCAGCGGGTAAACAGGCTGTAACGTCTGCAGGTAAACAGACTGTAACGTCTGCAGAAGATAAACAGATTGTAACGTCTGCAGTGGGTAAACATACTGTAACGTCTGCCGCGGATAAACAGACCGTAACATCTGCAGCGGGTAAACAGGCTGTAATGTCTGCAGCGGGTAAACAGACTGTAACGTCTGCAGCGGGTAAACAGACTGTAACGTCTGCCGCGGGTAAACAGACTGTAACGTCTGCAGCGGGTAAACAGACTGTAACGTCTGCCGCGGATAAACAGACTGTAACGTCTGCAGCAGGTAAACAGGCTGCAGCGGGTAAACAGACTGTAACATCTGCAGGTAAACAGACTGTAACGTCTGCAGGTAAACAGACTGTAACGTCTGCAGCGGGTAAACAGACTGTAACGTCTGCAGGTAAACAGACTGTAACGTCTGCAGCGGGTAAACAGACTGTAACATCTGCAGGTAAACAGACTGTAACGTCTGCAGGTAAACAGACTGTAACGTCTGCAGCGGGTAAACAGACTGTAACGTCTGCAGGTAAACAGACTGTAACGTCTGCAGGTAAACAGACTGTAACGTCTGCAGCGGGTAAACAGACTGTAACGTCTGCAGGTAAACAGACTGTAACGTCTGCAGCGGGTAAACAGACTGTAACGTCTGCAGCGGGTAAACAGACTGTAACGTCTGCCGCGGATAAACAGACTGTAACGTCTGCAGCAGGTAAACAGGCTGCAGCGGGTAAACAGACTGTAACATCTGCAGGTAAACAGACTGTAACGTCTGCAGGTAAACAGACTGTAACGTCTGCAGCAGGTAAACAGACCGTATCATCTGCAGCAGGTAAACAGACCGTAACATCTGCAGCGGGTAAACAGACCATAACGTCTGCAGTGGGTAAACAGACTGTAACGTCTGCAGCGGGTAAACAGACTGTAACGTCTGCAGGTAAACAGACTGTAACGTCTGCAGCAGGTAAACAGACTGTAACGTCTGCAAGTAAACAGACTGTGACGTCTGCAGCAGGTAAACAGACTGTAACGTCTGCAAGTAAACAGACTGTGACGTCTGCAGCAGGTAAACAGACTGTAACGTCTGCAGCGGGTAAACAGACTGTAACGTCTGCAGCGGGTAAACAGACTGTAACGTCTGCAGCGGGTAAACAGACTGTAACGTCTGCAGCGGGTAAACAGACTGTAACGTCTGCAGGTAATCAGGCTGTAACGTCTGCAGCGGGTAAACAGACCGTAACGTCTGCAGCGGGTAAACAGGCTGTAACGTCTGCAGCGGGTAAACAGACTGTAACGTCTGCCGCGGATAAACAGACTGTAACGTCTGCAGCAGGTAAACAGGCTGCAGCGGGTAAACAGACTGTAACGTCTGCAGCATGTAAACAGACTGTAACATCTGCAGCGGGTAAACAGACCGTAACGTCTGCAGCAGGTAAACAGACCGTAACGTCTGCAGCAGGTAAACAGACTGTAACGTCTGCAGGTAAACAGACTGTTACGTCTGCAAGTAAACAGACTGTAACGTCTGCAGCAGGTAAACAGACTGTAACGTCTGCAGCGGGTAAACAGACTGTAACGTCTGCAGCGGGTAAACAGACTGTAACGTCTGCAGGTAATCAGGCTGTGACGTCTGCAGCAGGTAAACAGACTGTAACGTCTGCAGAAGATAAACAGATTGTAACGTCTGTAGTGGGTAAACATACTGTAACGTCTGCCGCGGATAAACAGACCGTAACATCTGCAGCGGGTAAACAGGCTGTAATGTCTGCAGGTAAACAGACTGTAACGTCTGCAGCGGGTAAACAGACTGTAACGTCTGCAGCGGGTAAACAGACTGTAACGTCTGCCGCGGATAAACAGACTGTAACGTCTGCAGCAGGTAAACAGGCTGCAGCGGGTAAACAGACTGTAACATCTGCAGGTAAACAGACTGTAACGTCTGCAGGTAAACAGACTGTAACGTCTGCAGCAGGTAAACAGACCGTATCATCTGCAGCAGGTAAACAGACCGTAACATCTGCAGCGGGTAAACAGACCGTAACGTCTGCAGCGGGTAAACAGACTGTAACGTCTGCAGCGGGTAAACAGACTGTAACGTCTGCAGGTAAACAGACTGTAACGTCTGCAGCAGGTAAACAGACTGTAACGTCTGCAAGTAAACAGACTGTGACGTCTGCAGCAGGTAAACAGACTGTAACGTCTGCAAGTAAACAGACTGTGACGTCTGCAGCAGGTAAACAGACTGTAACGTCTGCAGCGGGTAAACAGACTGTAACGTCTGCAGCGGGTAAACAGACTGTAACGTCTGCAGCGGGTAAACAGACTGTAACGTCTGCAGCGGGTAAACAGACTGTAACGTCTGCAGGTAATCAGGCTGTAACGTCTGCAGCGGGTAAACAGACTGTAACGTCTGCCGCGGGTAAACAGACTGTAACGTCTGCAGGTAAACAGACTGTAACGTCTGCAGCGGGTAAACAGACTGTAACGTCTGCAGGTAAACAGACTGTAACGTCTGCAGGTAAACAGACTGTAACGTCTGCAGCAGGTAAACAGACTGTAACGTCTGCAGGAAAACAGACTGTAACGTCTGCCGGTAAACAGACTGTAACGTCTGCAGCAGGTAAACAGACTGTAACGTCTGCAGCAGGTAAACAGACTGTGACGTCTGCAGCAGATAAACAGACTGTAACGTCTGCAAGTAAACAGACTGTAAAGTCTGCAGGTAAACAGACTGTAACGTCTGCAGTGGGTAAACAGACTGTAATGTCTGCAGGTAAACAGGCTGTAACGTCTGCAGCAGGTAAACAGACTGTAACGTCTGCAGCGGGTAAATATACTTTAACGTCTGCAGCGGGTAAACAGGCTGTAACGTCTGTAGGAGATAAACAGACTGTAACGTCTGCAGGTAAACAGGCTGTAACGTCTGCAGGTAAACAGGCTGTAACGTCTGCAGCGGGTAAACAGACCGTAACGTCTGCAGCGGGTAAACAGACTGTAACGTCTGCAGCAGGTAAACAGACTGTAACATCTGCAGCGAGTAAACAGACCGCAACGTCTGCAGCGGGTAAACAGACTGTAACGTCTGCAGGTAAACAGGCTGTAACGTCTGCAGCGGGTAAACAGACTGTAACGTCTGCAGCGGGTAAACAGACTGTAACGTCTGCCGCGGATAAACAGACTGTAACGTCTGCAGCAGGTAAACAGGCTGCAGCGGGTAAACAGACTGTAACATCTGCAGGTAAACAGACTGTAACGTCTGCAGGTAAACAGACTGTAACGTCTGCAGCGGGTAAACAGACTGTAACGTCTGCAGGTAATCAGGCTGTAACGTCTGCAGCGGGTAAACAGACTGTAACGTCTGCCGCGGGTAAACAGACTGTAACGTCTGCAGCGGGTAAACAGACTGTAACGTCTGCAGCGGGTAAACAGACTGTAACGTCTGCCGCGGAAAAACAGACTGTAACGTCTGCAGCAGGTAAACAGACTGCAGCGGGTAAACAGACTGTAACGTCTGCAGCGGGTAAACAGACTGTAACGTCTGCAGGTAAACAGACTGTAACGTCTGCAGCAGGTAAACAGACTGTAACATCTGCAGGTAAACAGACCGTAACATCTGCAGCAGGTAAACAGACCGTAACATCTGCAGCGGGTAAACAGACCGTAACGTCTGCAGCGGGTAAACAGACTGTAACGTCTGCAGCGGGTAAACAGACTGTAACGTCTGCAGGTAAACAGACTGTAACGTCTGCAGCAGGTAAACAGACTGTAACATCTGCAGGTAAACAGACCGTAACATCTGCAGCAGGTAAACAGACCGTAACATCTGCAGCGGGTAAACAGACCGTAACGTCTGCAGCGGGTAAACAGAATGTAACGTCTGCAGCGGGTAAACAGACTGTAACGTCTGCAGGTAAACAGACTGTAACGTCTGCAGCAGGTAAACAGACTGTAACGTCTGCAAGTAAACAGACTGTGACGTCTGCAGCAGGTAAACAGACTGTAACGTCTGTAAGTAAACAGACTGTGACGTCTGCAGCAGGTAAACAGACTGTAACGTCTGCAGCGGGTAAACAGACTGTAACGTCTGCAGCGGGTAAACAGACTGTAACGTCTGCAGCGGGTAAACAGACTGTAACGTCTGCAGCGGGTAAACAGACTGTAACATCTGCAGCGGGTAAACAGACTGTAACGTCTGCAGGTAATCAGGCTGTAACGTCTGCAGCGGGTAAACAGACTGTAACGTCTGCCGCGGGTAAACAGACTGTAACGTCTGCAGCGGGTAAACAGACTGTAACGTCTGCAGGTAATCAGGCTGTAACGTCTGCAGCGGGTAAACAGACTGTAACGTCTTCAGGTAAACAGGCTGTAACGTCTGCAGGTAAACAGGCTGTAACGTCTGCAGCGGGTAAACAGACTGTAACGTCTGCAGCAGGTAAACAGACTGTAACGTCTGCAGGTAAACAGACTGTAACGTCTGCAGGTAAACAGACTGTAACGTCTGCAGCAGGTAAACAGACTGTAACGTCTGCAGCAGGTAAACAGACTGTGACGTCTGCAGCAGGTAAACAGACTGTAACGTCTGCAAGTAAACAGACTGTAACGTCTGCAGCAGGTAAACAGGCTGTAACGTCTGCAGTGGGTAAACAGACTGTAATGTCTGCAGGTAAACAGGCTGTAACGTCTGCAGCAGGTAAACAGACTGTAACGTCTGTAGCGGGTAAATATACTTTAACGTCTGCAGCAGGTAAACAGGCTGTAACGTCTGCAGCAGGTAAACAGGCTGTAACGTCTGTAGGAGATAAACAGACTGTAACGTCTGCAGGTAAACAGGCTGTAACGTCTGCAGGTAAACAGGCTGTAACGTCTGCAGCGGGTAAACAGACCGTAACGTCTGCAGCGGGTAAACAGACTGTAACGTCTGCAGCAGGTAAACAGACTGTAACATCTGCAGCGAGTAAACAGACCGCAACGTCTGCAGCGGGTAAACAGACTGTAACGTCTGCAGGTAATCAGGCTGTAACGTCTGCAGCGGGTAAACAGACTGTAACGTCTGCCGCGGGTAAACAGACTTTAACGTCTGCAGCGGGTAAACAGACTGTAACGTCTGCAGCAGGTAAATAGACTGTAACGTCTGCAGCAGGTAAACAGACTGTAACGTCTGCAGCGGGTAAACAGACTGTAACGTCTGCAGGTAAACAGGCTGTAACGTCTGCAGCGGGTAAACAGACTGTAACATCTGCAGCAGGTAAACAGGCTGTAACGTCTGCAGCGGGTAAACAGACTGTAACGTCTGCAGCAGGTAAACAGACTGTAACGTCTGCAGCGGGTAAACAGACTGTAACGTCTGCAGCGGGTAAACAGACTGTAACGTCTGCAGGTAATCAGGCTGTAACGTCTGCAGCGGGTAAACAGACCGTAACGTCTGCAGCGGGTAAACAGACTGTAACGTCTGCAGCGGGTAAACAGACTGTAACGTCTGCAGCAGGTAAACAGACTGTAACGTCTGCAGCGGGTAAACAGGCTGTAACGTCTGCAGGAGGTAAACAGACTGTAACGTCTGCAGGTAAACAGACTGTAATGTCTGCAGGAGGTAAACAGGCTGTAACGTCTGCAGGAGGTAAACAGGCTGTAACGTCTGCAGCGGGTAAACAGACTGTAACGTCTGCCGCGGATAAACAGACTGTAACGTCTGCAGCAGGTAAACAGGCTGCAGCGGGTAAACAGACTGTAACGTCTGCAGCATGTAAACAGACTGTAACATCTGCAGCGGGTAAACAGACCGTAACGTCTGCAGCAGGTAAACAGACCGTAACGTCTGCAGCAGGTAAACAGACTGTAACGTCTGCAGGTAAACAGACTGTTACGTCTGCAAGTAAACAGACTGTAACGTCTGCAGCAGGTAAACAGACTGTAACGTCTGCAGCGGGTAAACAGACTGTAACGTCTGCAGCGGGTAAACAGACTGTAACGTCTGCAGGTAATCAGGCTGTGACGTCTGCAGCAGGTAAACAGACTGTAACGTCTGCAGAAGATAAACAGATTGTAACGTCTGTAGTGGGTAAACATACTGTAACGTCTGCCGCGGATAAACAGACCGTAACATCTGCAGCGGGTAAACAGGCTGTAATGTCTGCAGGTAAACAGACTGTAACGTCTGCAGCGGGTAAACAGACTGTAACGTCTGCAGCGGGTAAACAGACTGTAACGTCTGCCGCGGATAAACAGACTGTAACGTCTGCAGCAGGTAAACAGGCTGCAGCGGGTAAACAGACTGTAACATCTGCAGGTAAACAGACTGTAACGTCTGCAGGTAAACAGACTGTAACGTCTGCAGCAGGTAAACAGACCGTATCATCTGCAGCAGGTAAACAGACCGTAACATCTGCAGCGGGTAAACAGACCGTAACGTCTGCAGCGGGTAAACA
Source organism: Labrus mixtus (assembly GCF_963584025.1). Classification (NCBI taxonomy): domain Eukaryota; kingdom Metazoa; phylum Chordata; class Actinopteri; order Labriformes; family Labridae; genus Labrus; species Labrus mixtus. The sequence continues at coordinate 35,753,334 of NC_083613.1, read as the reverse complement.
GACTGTAACGTCTGCAGCGGGTAAACAGACTGTAACGTCTGCAGGTAAACAGACTGTAACGTCTGCAGCAGGTAAACAGACTGTAACGTCTGCAAGTAAACAGACTGTGACGTCTGCAGCAGGTAAACAGACTGTAACGTCTGCAAGTAAACAGACTGTGACGTCTGCAGCAGGTAAACAGACTGTAACGTCTGCAGCGGGTAAACAGACTGTAACGTCTGCAGCGGGTAAACAGACTGTAACGTCTGCAGCGGGTAAACAGACTGTAACGTCTGCAGCGGGTAAACAGACTGTAACGTCTGCAGGTAATCAGGCTGTAACGTCTGCAGCGGGTAAACAGACTGTAACGTCTGCCGCGGGTAAACAGACTGTAACGTCTGCAGGTAAACAGACTGTAACGTCTGCAGCGGGTAAACAGACTGTAACGTCTGCAGGTAAACAGACTGTAACGTCTGCAGGTAAACAGACTGTAACGTCTGCAGCAGGTAAACAGACTGTAACGTCTGCAGGAAAACAGACTGTAACGTCTGCCGGTAAACAGACTGTAACGTCTGCAGCAGGTAAACAGACTGTAACGTCTGCAGCAGGTAAACAGACTGTGACGTCTGCAGCAGGTAAACAGACTGTAACGTCTGCAAGTAAACAGACTGTAAAGTCTGCAGGTAAACAGACTGTAACGTCTGCAGTGGGTAAACAGACTGTAATGTCTGCAGGTAAACAGGCTGTAACGTCTGCAGCAGGTAAACAGACTGTAACGTCTGCAGCGGGTAAATATACTTTAACGTCTGCAGCGGGTAAACAGGCTGTAACGTCTGTAGGAGATAAACAGACTGTAACGTCTGCAGGTAAACAGGCTGTAACGTCTGCAGGTAAACAGGCTGTAACGTCTGCAGCGGGTAAACAGACCGTAACGTCTGCAGCGGGTAAACAGACTGTAACGTCTGCAGCAGGTAAACAGACTGTAACATCTGCAGCGAGTAAACAGACCGCAACGTCTGCAGCGGGTAAACAGACTGTAACGTCTGCAGGTAAACAGGCTGTAACGTCTGCAGCGGGTAAACAGACTGTAACGTCTGCAGCGGGTAAACAGACTGTAACGTCTGCCGCGGATAAACAGACTGTAACGTCTGCAGCAGGTAAACAGGCTGCAGCGGGTAAACAGACTGTAACATCTGCAGGTAAACAGACTGTAACGTCTGCAGGTAAACAGACTGTAACGTCTGCAGCGGGTAAACAGACTGTAACGTCTGCAGGTAATCAGGCTGTAACGTCTGCAGCGGGTAAACAGACTGTAACGTCTGCCGCGGGTAAACAGACTGTAACGTCTGCAGCGGGTAAACAGACTGTAACGTCTGCAGCGGGTAAACAGACTGTAACGTCTGCCGCGGAAAAACAGACTGTAACGTCTGCAGCAGGTAAACAGACTGCAGCGGGTAAACAGACTGTAACGTCTGCAGCGGGTAAACAGACTGTAACGTCTGCAGGTAAACAGACTGTAACGTCTGCAGCAGGTAAACAGACTGTAACATCTGCAGGTAAACAGACCGTAACATCTGCAGCAGGTAAACAGACCGTAACATCTGCAGCGGGTAAACAGACCGTAACGTCTGCAGCGGGTAAACAGACTGTAACGTCTGCAGCGGGTAAACAGACTGTAACGTCTGCAGGTAAACAGACTGTAACGTCTGCAGCAGGTAAACAGACTGTAACATCTGCAGGTAAACAGACCGTAACATCTGCAGCAGGTAAACAGACCGTAACATCTGCAGCGGGTAAACAGACCGTAACGTCTGCAGCGGGTAAACAGAATGTAACGTCTGCAGCGGGTAAACAGACTGTAACGTCTGCAGGTAAACAGACTGTAACGTCTGCAGCAGGTAAACAGACTGTAACGTCTGCAAGTAAACAGACTGTGACGTCTGCAGCAGGTAAACAGACTGTAACGTCTGTAAGTAAACAGACTGTGACGTCTGCAGCAGGTAAACAGACTGTAACGTCTGCAGCGGGTAAACAGACTGTAACGTCTGCAGCGGGTAAACAGACTGTAACGTCTGCAGCGGGTAAACAGACTGTAACGTCTGCAGCGGGTAAACAGACTGTAACATCTGCAGCGGGTAAACAGACTGTAACGTCTGCAGGTAATCAGGCTGTAACGTCTGCAGCGGGTAAACAGACTGTAACGTCTGCCGCGGGTAAACAGACTGTAACGTCTGCAGCGGGTAAACAGACTGTAACGTCTGCAGGTAATCAGGCTGTAACGTCTGCAGCGGGTAAACAGACTGTAACGTCTTCAGGTAAACAGGCTGTAACGTCTGCAGGTAAACAGGCTGTAACGTCTGCAGCGGGTAAACAGACTGTAACGTCTGCAGCAGGTAAACAGACTGTAACGTCTGCAGGTAAACAGACTGTAACGTCTGCAGGTAAACAGACTGTAACGTCTGCAGCAGGTAAACAGACTGTAACGTCTGCAGCAGGTAAACAGACTGTGACGTCTGCAGCAGGTAAACAGACTGTAACGTCTGCAAGTAAACAGACTGTAACGTCTGCAGCAGGTAAACAGGCTGTAACGTCTGCAGTGGGTAAACAGACTGTAATGTCTGCAGGTAAACAGGCTGTAACGTCTGCAGCAGGTAAACAGACTGTAACGTCTGTAGCGGGTAAATATACTTTAACGTCTGCAGCAGGTAAACAGGCTGTAACGTCTGCAGCAGGTAAACAGGCTGTAACGTCTGTAGGAGATAAACAGACTGTAACGTCTGCAGGTAAACAGGCTGTAACGTCTGCAGGTAAACAGGCTGTAACGTCTGCAGCGGGTAAACAGACCGTAACGTCTGCAGCGGGTAAACAGACTGTAACGTCTGCAGCAGGTAAACAGACTGTAACATCTGCAGCGAGTAAACAGACCGCAACGTCTGCAGCGGGTAAACAGACTGTAACGTCTGCAGGTAATCAGGCTGTAACGTCTGCAGCGGGTAAACAGACTGTAACGTCTGCCGCGGGTAAACAGACTTTAACGTCTGCAGCGGGTAAACAGACTGTAACGTCTGCAGCAGGTAAATAGACTGTAACGTCTGCAGCAGGTAAACAGACTGTAACGTCTGCAGCGGGTAAACAGACTGTAACGTCTGCAGGTAAACAGGCTGTAACGTCTGCAGCGGGTAAACAGACTGTAACATCTGCAGCAGGTAAACAGGCTGTAACGTCTGCAGCGGGTAAACAGACTGTAACGTCTGCAGCAGGTAAACAGACTGTAACGTCTGCAGCGGGTAAACAGACTGTAACGTCTGCAGCGGGTAAACAGACTGTGACGTCTGCAGCGGGTAAACAGACTGTAACGTCTGCAGGTAAACAGACTGTAACGTCTGCAGCAGGTAAACAGACTGTAACGTCTGCAGCAGGTAAACAGACTGTAACGTCTGCAGCGGGTAAACAGACTGTAACGTCTGCAGGTAAACAGACTGTGACGTCTGCAGGTAAACAGACTGTAACGTCTGCAGCAGGTAAACAGTCTTTAACATCTGCAGCAGGTAAATAGGCTGTAACGTCTGCAGCAGGTAAACAGACTGTAACGTCTGCAGCGGGTAAACAGACTGTAACGTCTGCAGGTAAACAGTCTGTAACGTCTGCAGCAGGTAAACAGACTGTAACGTCTGCAGCAGGTAAATAGGCTGTAACGTCTGCAGCAGGTAAACAGACTGTAACGTCTGCAGCAAGTAAACAGACTGTAACGTCTGCAGCAGGTAACGATACTGTAACGTCTGCAGGTAAACAGACTGTAACGTCTGCAGCAGGTAACGATACTGTAACTTCTGCAGCAGGTAACGATACTGTAACGTCTGCAGCAGGTAAACAGACTGTAACGTCTGCAGCAGGTAACGATACTGTAACGTCTGCAGCAGGTAAACAGACTGTAACGTCTGCAGCGGGTAAACAGACTGTAACGTCTGCAGGTAAACAGACTGTGACGTCTGCAGGTAAACAGACTGTAACGTCTGCAGCAGGTAAACAGTCTTTAACATCTGCAGCAGGTAAATAGGCTGTAACGTCTGCAGCAGGTAAACAGACTGTAACGTCTGCAGCGGGTAAACAGACTGTAACGTCTGCAGGTAAACAGTCTGTAACGTCTGCAGCAGGTAAACAGACTGTAACGTCTGCAGCAGGTAAATAGGCTGTAACGTCTGCAGCAGGTAAACAGACTGTAACGTCTGCAGCAAGTAAACAGACTGTAACGTCTGCAGCAGGTAACGATACTGTAACGTCTGCAGGTAAACAGACTGTAACGTCTGCAGCAGGTAACGATACTGTAACTTCTGCAGCAGGTAACGATACTGTAACGTCTGCAGCAGGTAAACAGACTGTAACGTCTGCAGCAGGTAACGATACTGTAACGTCTGCAGCAGGTAAACAGACTGTAACGTCTGCAGTGGGTAAACAGGCTGTAACCTTGTCTTGGAGCTTCTGTTTTCATCACATCTGGACAAACATTTCATGAATGTGAAAAACTTTTCACCAGATGTTAAAAACATCTCATGTTAATATATCACAAAGTTTATAGGGTAGTACTTTAGTACTTGTTACTGATTGGATTAAACGTCTGAAGCATCAGTCATACGTCACTTCCTGTTTATATAAGCCTCAGCAGCAAAAGGTCGTTTCTCGTCAACATTTCACACATTTGAATCTGCAGCAGGTGAAATGTTTTTGTGTTTCATGAAGGGCTGCAGTAAAGAATGAATATAACTACAGTCGATGTAAATGATTCAGTACTTTTAATAAGAAAGACTTTACTCTTGATCTGCAGTAAACACACTGAGGGCTTCTTCCTTCACTGCAGTGAAACCAGCAGCAGCAGGTTGTTCCTGTGACTCACTTCCTGTCATTGCACTTCCTGCTCTGCTGCAGCAGTTGGATCGATCACAGGAAGTTAAACTAATAACATCAATCAGTGAAGAAGCTGCAGAGTGGAGGAGTCTGCAGGAATCTCACCGACTGGGGGTAAGAAAGAGACACACCTTACTGTGTGTGTGTATGTGTGTGTGTGTGTGTGTGTGTGTGTGTGTGTGTGTGTGTGTGTGTCTGTGTGTGTGTGTGTGTGTGTGTGTGTGTGTGTGTGTGTGTGTGTGTGTGTGTCTGTGTCTGTGTGTGTGTTTCTGTGCGTGTGTGTGTGTGTATGTGTGTGTGTGTGTCTGTTTCTGTGTGTGTGTCTGTGTCTGTGTGTGTGTGTGTGTGTGCGTGTTTCTGTGTGTGTGTCTGTGTGTGTGTGTGTCTGTGTGTGTGTTTCTGTGTGTGTGTGTGTGTGTGTGTGTGTGTGTGTGTGTGTGTGTGTGTGTGTGTCTGTGTCTGTGTGTGTGTCTGTATATGTGTTTCTGTGTGTGTGTTTCTGTGTGTGTGTGTGTGTGTGTGTGTGTGTGTGGCATGAAAGTGAAAGTAACACAGCTCTGTTAGGGGAACATGTCAGTTTGAAACAGGTCAGAGTGTCTGCAGTCTTTCAGGCTTCAGGTGCAGAAAACCGTCATTAGGTACTTTGATACGATCTCCGTTGTTTTAATGATCTTCAGAGGACTTAGGGGCGGGGCTACCGGGGGCTGACACAGGTTTAAGATTCAGCAGCTATTAAAGACGACCTGAGAAGAGCGCTGTAGACTCTCTGTAACCTGACAGACTAAATGTAGGGCAGAGAGCCCGTACATCACATGTCAGATTTAAGCCCTCAGTTCTGCCTCTCAGGCTCAGCTTCATTAAAGTCTGATTCAAATCCTCAGAGGTAAACATCACCAGCAAGGGAAACAGTTTACAAATCTATAATCTGATTTTTAAAGGCACCTGTGTGATCTGTCCAGCCTCGTGGAGACTCATGGCAACGGCTGACACAAAGCTGGGAGGATCTGAGGAGTCCATGACGAGGTCTGAGGAGGCCATGAGGAGGTCTGTGGGCCCAGTGGACTCCTGGGAGTCTGAGCTGACCTCCATCCAGAACTCTTTGAAGTTTGTGTTGATGCTGAAGGAGGAGTATGTTTGTCCCGTCTGCAGAGGAGTCGTTCTCAACCCTCAGCAGAACTCCTGTGGACACATCTACTGCTACCACTGTCTGCAGGGACTACTGTAGGAACCAGTCCACCTTAAAACACACTCACATCAACACGGTCCACCTTAAAACACACTCACATCAACACGGTCCACCTTAAAACACACTCACACTGACACAGTCCACCTTAAAACACACTCACACTGACACAGTCCACCTTAAAACACACTCACACTGACACAGTCCACCTTAAAACACACTCACACTGACACAGTCCACCTTAAATCCCCGCTGAACAACTGTTCTTTTTTATTCCAGGGAGTCTTCATCACCATCCAGCCCCGTTTGTCCAGTAGAGGGCGCTGTGATCACACCGGCTGAGGTCAGAACATTCACTATCTCTGTTTAGCATGTTAGCATGCTAGTGTTAGCTAATTAGCTGTAAACAAAAAGTACACCTGGTGCTGATGTCATTAGATGTAAAGGTATTTGTTCATAAATAAGGATGTATATAAGAAGTGGACGTCTTCTGTCTAATGTCCAGCAGGGGGCGTAAAGCAGTCTCATTCTATGATAAAATGTTCCGACATGTCAGCTGATTTACTTCCTGAAGAGTTAATCTGTAGATCAGAAGTCTTCTTCATCACAGCGTCTCCTTGAAAGAGGGGGAGGGGCTACCTGGGACTGGGAACTTAGCACTGACACTTAAAGCTCCGCCCTCTTCTCCAAATATGGTCACTTCTGGCTGATTGGCACCCACACAACAAACTCTAAACCGCTTCATGGTGCTGACAAGATGGCGACAACCAAAATACCAGAAGTCCTGATGTCACCATGGCCACGCCCACTTCTTACATACAGTCTGTGGTAATTAACCTGAGTAATTAAAAGAGTTTTCTTTCTGCAGGTTTTTCAAGATAAATGCTGCAAACGAGAGATCTCCTGTTTAGAGGTGTACTGCACCAACTACCCAGCATGCACCTCTGTCGTCACATTACAGCGCCTGCAGGTGAACAGCCTCGCCTTAGAGATAAGTAAAGTCCTCTTCAGACTGCGTTTCCATTAAAGTGCCGTAGCTAAGCTCCGCCCTCATCACGTCCGCTCCACATACACACATAGTCAGACATGCACACACACACAGCGCTGTTCTCCCCCGCTGGATCAGCTGATCCCGCCTCCCCTCTGTAACGCCTCTGAAGATGGGATAGAGGGGGGGGGTCACTGCGTCCCCACATTACGCCTCCATGACGTTCAGACTGACGGAGAAACGTCTCAGAGGCGTAAATATCACGGCTTGAAACGACAGTCTCGTCATGGCGCTCTCTGATTGGTTGTTCCCTTCTCTGCAGGAGCACCTGAGCTTGTGTCAATACGAGCAGCTGCAGTGCACTAATCCGGGCTGCAGGGCGGCGCTACAGAGGAGACACCTGCAGGATCACGTAACCAACACCTGTCGTCAGCGCACAGAGCCCTGCCCTCACTGCCAGCAGCCACTCCAGCTCAGCCTGGTCCAGGTAAAGTCCTCACTGAGGTCCAGGTAAAGTCCTCATTGAGGTCCAGGTAAAGTCATCAGCCTGATCCAGGTAAAGTCCTCATTGAGGTCCAGGTAAAGTCCTCAGCCTGGTCCAGGTAAAGTCCTCACTGAGGTCCAGGTAAAGTCCTCACCGAGGCTGCACACCTGGGATGTCTCTGATTCATCCTGAATGTTTGTTGCTCTGTGTCCTGTAGGATCACCTGCACAGTACCTGTCCTCAGGTGGAGGTGGACTGTCCCAACAGCTGCTCCCAGACGCTCCCCAGACACCAGGTGAGCTCATCACTCTACAGACACACAGTGCATCGTCTGCTCAGCTGCTGATTGGTCAGAGGGGGGGATGGGGGAGGGGGGGTAAGGGTTAGGGACGTCTAAACAATCGAGTTTGAAACTTTATTATCTAGTAAAAATCTAATTAGAGACATCGACCATGTCCTATTGTTTACGGTGAGAAGGTGTTTGTGAGAAGAACAAACATCCACCTGGGGGAGGGGCTACTGCCCTTTGTGATGTCATGTCTGTTTGAGCACACATTTTCTGAAAAGTGGAGCAGGCAGAAGACAGAGAGGATGGACTTTTCTCATGATTGGGGGGTTTGTAGACAGACTAGAGACACATGTTAGAGTCAGAGGAACATGGAGAAGAAGATTTTAAATATGTCACCTTTAAGAGAAACAGTATGTCAAAGCTTTCCTGGAACACAGCAGCACATCATGGTTGAAGAGTCTGAGATCCTGAGAGTGACACCAGGACTAAATGACCACCGTGTGGATCAGTTCAACAGCTTTTTACTGTGCATGGCTCCCACATCACACACTGACCTTATGACATCACACATTGACCTTATGACATCACACATTGACCTTATGACATCACACATTGACCTCCCTCATGACATCACACACTGACCTCATGACATCACACACTGACCTCATGACATCACACACTGACCTTATGACATCACACACTGAAATCATGACATCACACATTAACCTCATGACATCACACACTGACCTCATGACATCACACACTGACCTGATGACATCACACATTGACCTTATGATATCACACATTGACCTGATGACATCACACATTGACCTGATGACATCACACATTGACCTTATGACATCACACATTGACCTTTGTTCCCATTCCTTTGAGCTGTTTGACCTCACTTTGGGATCCCTAACCACTTCCTGTTTCTGAGCTTAACTTCCTGTCCTAACCTTCCAGCTACAGGAAGGTCCTTAATTTTGTTTTAAATAAAAGCACACAGCAAGTAAAGTACTCTCAGATTAAGATACAGGACAAACCTTCAGAATAAAAGCCTAATAAGTTTTATTTTTAAATGCGAATAATGGATTTTCAAACATGCGATTCAAAGTGTGATTAATCGTCCATGATGAGTCTCAGAGTGTGTGTGATCTCTTCCAGCTGGCGGAGCACCGAGAGGCGTGTCCAGAGGTTCATGCTGACTGTTCTTACAGGAGGTTTGGCTGCCTGGTGCAGGTGAGTTCACCTGGAGAATGAGTCATCAGACTGAACTTCCTGTCTTCTTTACCTGAAGTCTTTCTTTCTGCAGGATAAGAGACGGAGAGTGAAGCTGCACGAAGACGCTGCTGTCAATCATCACATGCTGCTGGTCCTGAGAAGTAACACACACCTGGAGCAACAGGTACGCCACACACACACACACACACACCTGGAGCAACAGGTACGCCACACACACACACACTCACCTGGAGCAACAGGTACGCCACACACACACACACTCACCTGGAGCAACAGGTACGCCACACACACACACACACACCTGGAGCAACAGGTACGCCACACACACACACACTCACCTGGAGCAACAGGTACGCCACACACACACACACACCTGGAGCAACGAGTATGCCACACACACACACACTCACCTGGAGCAACAGGTACGCCACACACACCTGGAGCAACAGGTACGCCACACACACACACACCTGGAGCAACAGGTACGCCACACACACACACACTCACCTGGAGCAACAGGTACGCCACACACACACTCACCTGGAGCAACAGGTACGCCACACACACACACACTCACCTGGAGCAACAGGTACGCCACACACACACTCACCTGGAGCAACAGGTACGCCACACACACACACACACACACACACACTCACCTGGAGCAACAGGTACGCCACACGCACACACTCACCTGGTCCTCAAAGATTACCTGAAGTTATGATATCTTCTCAGCACCATGAGAAATAAGACAAACCAACAATACTGTGATGATTTCACTCAAACTGTATTTTGTAGTAACAAACAGTCGCCACTAGGTGGCAGCGGCGACATTTTTGCAGTTTAAGAACAGCTCACTGAATGTTCCACTTCACTGTTTATGATAAAAAACCATGTGGAGGACGAGAGTCTATGACATTTCAAACGCCGAGGTGAGACTTGGTGTTATGAATATGATCCGATCCAGCAGACGAAGGGTTTCGGGACCCGTCGACTCTGAGAAACGATCGTTTTATTGTGTAGTGTGAAAGAGTGAACAATAATCAAAAGGTCATCTGGGACACCTCAAGACCTCCGGACAGGAAGTGTACCATGTTTGATTGTTATTCTGCCTCCTCGGGCAGGTGGAGGTTCTCCAGGAGGAGGCGCTGTTGAGGCAGCAGGAGGTCCAGGTGGATGGTTTACATCTCGCTGGTCTGCAGAAGAAGATTGGACTGCTGCAGCAGCAGACGAGCAGCCATGAACACATCGTGTCAGCAGCTCAGGTGAGTACAGACTTCAAGAACCGTTCAAAACGTCGACACTTCAACCATCCATCAACACAAATCTTTACACAAGCACCTGGGGCTCAGGCTTATGAAGGGAGGCATCAATCAGACAATCAATCTTTATTTGTATAGCACCAATTCACAACAAGTGTTATCTGGAGACGCATTACTAAAGATCATATGTAATAATCTGCAGGAAGGATTTCTCCTTTGTATTCCTCCCCACTGAGGTGGAGGTCGGAGCAGGTCGTGTATGAATGAGGACGGCGGTGGTTGAAGGACGTCACAGTCTGATTGGTGGAGGCTGAGCGTCGGGATAAAAATTTGTGGTCACACGCATAAAATGTTTCCCCGTTCCACCAATATGAACTTGAAGACGATTTGGCAACGTGTGAATCTTCTTGATTCTTTGGGAATGAAAAACAAAGAAGTGTAAAGTCACAAATCAAAGTTTTCAGATCACATGGAAACACTTGCTCATGTTATTCCCCTTCTAGAGGAAGCCGAGACACAACATGAACAAAGACCCAAATCTCTCACTTCTCAAACTTCCAGAGAGAACACTTTAACCCTTTCAACCAGAACGTTATTTATTTTTGATACATGAATAACTTCAGAGATATGATGTGCTGATATGAATAACTTCATAGATATGATGTGCTGATATGAATAACTTCAGAGATATGATGTGCTGATATGAATAACTTCATAGATATGATGTGCTGATATGAATAACTTCAGAGATATGATGTGCTGATATGAATAACTTCAGAGATATGATGTGCTGATATGAATAACTTCAGAGATATGATGTGCTGATATGAATAACTTCATAGTCCAAACCAAACAAACAAACAGGAGCTGATGAATCAAGGGAAATAAAAGACAACCCCCTTAGGGTCAGGGTCAGGGGTTTTAACGAACTAAAAACAGGAGAAAACAAGGTTCTAGTAATTAACGATTCACGCCAACATTAACTTACACAAAACAAACTAAGAACAGATTAACGAAGGTCACGTGGCGTGTCCAGTGTAGAGTGAGGGAGATGGAGTCTCCCTGCGCCGCGACAACGTCATCTTCCTGTCTGCAGCGTATCATTGGCGGAGCAGAAAATTGATGGGCCAATCGGCTCCTGGAGCTGGCTATTTACACACAGGAAGAACAACAGCCAATGAAAAATACTTATTACGACCACAGTCTACAAGACCATTTATTGGTAAGTTCGACACGTTTATGTCAGGACATTTAAACGTTTTTGTTTAAAAGTCAAAGTACAAAAAAAACGACATCAACACGTGAAGAGATCGACCAGCAGACTCTTAAAAACAGAATAGTTCATTTGAATCTAGTCCCGCCTCTAATGAGGCAAATAGCCAATCATAGATTTGGATTTTAGGGTGGCCAATCAGATTTCAAGGGGGGCCCATGCGACCCCTCTGGACACGCCCCTGCTAATAAAGGAATTGTTGCACATGCTGATCTGAGTCTTGACTCCACGTTCTGGTTTCTTCTGTCTGTGTTCAGAGGACTCTGAGCCGGCAAGAGGACGTCCTGTCTACCGTACAGCTCGACATCCAGCAGGTGTCTCGAGGACTCGGTTCTGGTCTAGAGGATCTGGAGCAGCTCAAGAAGTCTGTGGATGCTGTAATCCAGAAAATTTCAGCCACGGAGGCACTCAAAGAACATCTGGGTAAGAGGAGCTAATCACACTTCCTCTGTGACTGTGAATGTGTTCAGGAGTGTTTAGTAGAGCCGAACCCCATTAAAGAGAGTTAGAGATTCGTCTACCAGCACAAAGATTCTCCAGGTGCGTCTCAGAAACCGTTGACCCGAGCTCCATCAGAAAGAAGAATCTCAAAGTTCAGACGTAAACACACCGAACATTAAAGCATCTTGTTACGATCACGTGCACTCTGTGTTTGGAAAATATATTTAATGCTTTTATAAACATAGAAAATACAGACTAAACAAAAAACAGCAAACATAAAAATAAAAACCTACCCCCCACCCCCCTCCCAAAAGGAAAATGAACGAAAAGTTACTTAAAGAACAAAAAGGGAGCAGTACTTCATACCGCAAACCCCAAGTTAAAGCTAGCAAAAAACTAGCCACTTCTCACATACCACGGAAGTCACCTGACTTCACATGTAAACAATCATTTAAATAATAAAAACAACATGTAGTCTTTGACTTATGCATGTTTGTTGGCCTCTCTGGAATAACAGGTATAAGTAAAACGTCTCGTAGTGAGGCCATCTCTTTACAATCCATTTATCCGTCTCACGCTGCGTTTGAGTCCCACTCCTCCACCTCGCTGCTCAAAAACGGTTCAGCATGGACTGGAGTATCGAACGTACGAGTGCTGCTGTTAACTGTAAAGATAAACCTTGCAGGATGTCGAAATCTACACCTGATGTTGTTGGCTCTTCCTCATATCTTCAAACGTTTCTTCATGGTGTTTGATGTGAGATCAGGGAAGATAAACACCGCACGCCCATCATAACATGATGGAGCCTTCTCTCAGCACCAGCTCTTTCACGTGGTGGTGCAGCCTTGCAATTCTAGCCCTCGATTTACCATCCTGAGCTGACACTGGGCTCCGGTGGGCTGGGTCAAAGTTGTCCTCCCCCAGTAGTTTTGGAAGCAGGTCTACCTTCTTCAGATTTCTCCTTATACCCTGATAATGCCGATAATGTGGATGTCGGCAGGAGCGAGACTCCAGGTCGTCGAGCTTTGCTAACTGTTGTCTTACTTGAGATGTTAAGCTGTCATGGCACTGTTCCAATTCCTCGATCCGCCTCTCATGTGGCTCTTTCGACCTTTTGTCGACGGTGCTGTTGAGAGTGGTTATTTCTGCTAGGACGTCATCGATAGTAGCGGTGGTGCTAGCGCTAGCTTTAGCCTCTTCTACGTCCGCTAGTTTTCACATTTCTTGCCTTTTCCTGGTTTTGTCATTTCGCGTGTAACTAATTACCACGCTGCGTAAAAATATCAAAAACAAAGAGTAATGCAAAGTTCAGGTGGAGCTCCCCCAAAACACACCTACTCCATATCAAAGCAAACCGGAAGTAGCTAGTTGAATAACTTTTGTGTTTCCTTCTTCCAGAAACTTTAGAGGAGAATCTGAGGCATCACTCGAGTGTCCTGGAGCTCCACGCCGCTCAGCTTATTTGTAACAAGCAGCACCTGCAGGAGCTCGAGGCGACGTCCCACGACGGCAAACTGATCTGGAAGATTGACGGCTTCAGAAAGAGGAAGGAAGACGAGGCCAAAGGTCAGCCGCCTTGCCTGACCAGTTCACCGTTCCACACTGGACGCTGCGGCTACAAAATGGCCGCAAAAACCTACCTGAACGGTGACGGGGAGGGGCGAGGGACTCACCTGTCTCTTTATGTGGTCCTGATGCCGGGGGACTTTGATGCTCTGCTGCCGTGGCCTTTCAAACAGAACGTGTCTCTGTCCATACTCGATCAAAGTGGAGCTGGAAACCACCGTACTCTCAGCTTCAGACCCGACCTGACGTCCAAAAGCTTCCAGCGACCCGACACAGACTCTTTCAGCAACGTGGCGAGTGGATTGTCTTGTTTCATTCCCCTCGACCAGCTGGAGAATCCTCAAAACGCTTCGTATGTCGACGATGACACGCTGTTTGTCAAAGTCAAGGTGGACATGGCCAGTTTAGAGCAGCTCTAAATCTCAACAACTCAAAAGTTCTAGAAGCCGTGTGTTGTCGATGCTTCTAGAATCAGAATGATTCAGGAAGTAGTTTTAATAAGAGTTACTTAATTATTAACATGGATACAATCGTTAATAGATATTTAGAGTTTAGAAAGTAAAGCTGGCTTAACTTCTCATTAACAGCAGATCATTTATGAATCAATTCATGCACATATCAAACTTTGTCCCCTGGAGATGAATAAAATATTTCTGAACCCGTCTTTCATCTTCTTGAATATAAACAAACACAACAGTTCTGAGCATCATCACAAGGAAAAACACGCTCTCACTTTATTTTATTTTTTTGCCACTAAAATTTTGTATTATTTTTTTAAACAGAAAAAACATCAACAACATAACATCAGAATAATTGCCAGACATTTAGACATGTTCAATTTTAGGTCATAACCTCAGTAGTGCAGCTCACCAGGGGTCTTCTCATCATTTACATGATAAAATAAAATAAAATAAAATAGAAAATCTGTGAAAGGGAGGTAAATGACATAAAGTTGTCAGAATGAGTGTGGGGCAAACCACCTTATCTAGTGATCTGTCAAATATTGTCTCCATTTTGACCATTTTGCATTTTACAAGTCCTTTCTTACTCTCGATAAGAAAGTCAGTCTTTCCATCTGGTGAATCTCTTTCATATTTCAAACCAGTTATCTACTGTGGGCGGATCAGTCTGTAACCATTTACGGGTGATCGCTTTTTTTGCTGCTACTGAAAATATTTTCAGAAGGTATCTATCACCTCCTTTTATTTCGTTGAGCAGATCACCCAAATAATGTGAGATGAAAGTTAATGGAAACAGTTGTCCAAGAATCTGTTCCATGATTGTCCAGATATTTTCCCAAAACAGTCGTATCTTTGGACAAGACCAAAAAATGTGGTGGTGATCTGCCCCATCACTCCAACAGTCTCTCCAACATGTACAGCTTCTACTTTCTTATTTTTTATTATGATTTGAAGTCATGAAACCCACGTACAAAAGACTTGAAGAATGGAAGCTGTCAATCCCTAAAACAGCCTGTCTCCAGGTGGAAATCTTTGGAGCTGTGCGGCAGGTAGTCCCTGCTGCTGGCGATCATCGAGACCTGATTGATAACCTCTTTCGTTTCAGACTGTGTGTGTAATATGAATCATTTAGTCTCTGTTGTAGCTCCTTTGATCACTGTGTCACCATCAGAGTCTGCAGTCTGTAGCTATCGTCCCTCTGTATTTGAGAAAGATGCAGCACACCGGACCCTAGTGGATCGGTCTTACTCAGGTCCAGCTCTATCAGGTGTGAAGGGTTCAGGGTCAGAGCCGAGGCCAGAGACGTACAGCCGCTGTCCGTCATCTCTGACAACCTTATGGACAAAAAAAATAGAAATTCAAAACAAGAATCTCTATTTAGTGTTAATTCCTCATCTCCAAACTTCCACCTGATTATCTGATTATTATGTTGTGGCTCACTTTTGGCTCCCTGGGAGTTTACTACATATGATAGTAAATATGATCATCAACATTAATGTGATATAGAACTCACCTCAGGATCTCCAGACAACACTGAGGTTTCCTCAGCCAATCACAAAGCAGCTTCACTCCCCGGTCTGTCTGCTGGTTGTAACTCAGGTCCAGCTCTTTGAGAGAGGAGGGGCAGCAGAGGGCCAAATGCAAGCAGCTGTCTGCTCTTAATGAGCAGCATTTCAGGCTGGAAGACAAAGTTAACCCATCAGTCAGCATGTGCTTTGCTTCATATATAGTTTCAGTAGGTCATAGTCCTGAGCAGGTCATAGTCCTGAGCAGGTCATGGTCCTGAGCTGGTCATAGTCCTGAGCAGGTCATGATCCTGAGCTGGTCATAGTCCTGAGCAGGTCATGGTCCTGAGCAGGTCATAGTCCTGAGCAGGTCATAGTCCTGAGCAGGTCATGGTCCTGAGCTGGTCATAGTCCTGAGCAGGTCGTGATCCTGAGCTGGTCATAGTCCTGAGCAGGTCATGGTCCTGAGCAGGTCATGGTCCTGAGCAGGTCATGGTCCTGAGCTGTTGGACCGAGCAAAACCATGGCGCACACGAGCACGGGGCATACAAATGATGTGGAATCTAAGGGTTAGACTCACCTCAGTTTCTCCAGCTTACAATGTGGCAAGAACTTAGAAAGGTGGTCAACTCCAGCGTCTTGGAGCTCATTCCTGGACAGATCAAGGACTCTGAGGTGGGCGGGGTTTGACCTCAGAGAGGACGCAAGATCAGCACAGCCAACTTCTGAAAACCGACAACCAGCCAACCTGATAGGGAAGACAGTTTTTCTTATTAATGGGTACATGCAGAGGCAGTGATGTGGTTTGCCATCAACCAACCTTATTCCAAACTTAGTTTGACTTCTACAGACAGAAGCTACATTTATGTTTGAATTGTTTGGCCAAAATAACAAGTGAATAATACTTAAAATACCATCTTTGATATTATATTCTACCTTTCTATTTCAGTGGATTAAGTCCAGACCTCCATCTATTAACCAGTGGTACGGGGACATTTTTAAAGTCTTACCAATGGAACGCTTAAGTTCAGTGTTGAAGGGAAATGAAAGGGTTTTCAGTAAGCTATGGGAACCATTCCCAAACCACCTCCCACGTGGCACAGCAGACCTATTACACAGGGGGCGCTGCAATGTAGATTGGCGCCCCTCCTTTACCTCTGAGAATACTTAATGCTCTCTAGGTGTTGTATTTTACATTCCTGCCTATGTTGTATATTCTCTGTTCCATGTTTAATGTCTGAAATCTGTGATATAGATATGTCCATGTATGATACTGTCTTGCAAAATATTTTGATGTCTTGTTTCGATTGTCTTTAAATCCCATGTGATCTGTAATCTGCTCATTTAAGTCCCTGCTGTCATGTGTATGTTTCTATGTCCTGTTTGTTCAAAAAATTAAATAAAATATATATGTATATTCTAACTTTGGTGATCTTTTTCAGAAATCCAATTTCAAAATGATCCCTCAAAAATCAACAATTTCAATTTATTCTTAAATATAAATGTCAAAATCAACAAAAATACTTTCCCCCAATATTAACTTTAAGAAATTAACTGAAATGAATCTTCATAAAAGGTGTTTCCTAGGTGTTTGGTGAAATGAAGGGATGTGAGGTAAGCAGTTTAATTCTTCTAACGTTTTCATTGGATTCCTCTTTCCGTTCTAATGACACACTAAACACAGCATCTCCATTCCAGTGTTAACCAATGAATCCATTTTGCAAAGCAAAACAGCCTGATTTGCAAAATCTTCCCAGGAGTTCAAGCAGCGGTGGAAACACTGACAACTACGGGCCTTAAGGCCCTGACACACCAAGGAGACCGTCGGTCCGTCGGTCCACATGTTGAATCTCCGTGAGCCGTCATCGGCGTGGTTGGGGGTAGGAATCTCTCTGATTGGCTGTTCAGATAAGCGAAACAGGAGAGCCAGTGCACGAGAAGAAATACGGAAGCATCTCTTCTCTTCTTGTTCCACTAATAAAAGATTATGGGCTGACAATGCCAGCGCCATTTTCACCTTTTTATCAGACATTATTCTCCATTAGAAGTTTATTACGAGTGTTGAGCGACAGCCGTGAGAAAATTGTCTTCTCGTATCACAACAATGGTTTATTTATCTGCGTTCTTCCTCGTCCTCTTCAGGTTTCACCTTTTGGAATGACGATTACAGACTACTGCCCCCTGCTGGCATGGAGAGGTATTGACTCTCATGCATATGCAGAACATACGTGGTGGTTGGCTGTCGGCTGTAGTCTTTGCGGTGTGTTCAAGTGAAACTTTTTGGTCGAGACAAAAGGCGTTGTGCTCCGACACCACAGGTGGCCTTCGTCGCCACTAGTTCTTTCCGTCTGCTTGATGTGTCAGGGCCTTTAGGGACATTTATTTCCTTGAAGAGAAGTCCCTGTTCCTTTTGGTTCTGGGGACCTTTGTCCAATAGACCTGTAAAAGTACACAAGTCATGGTGTTCCTGGATGTTCTTACCTGAGCTTCTGGAGTTTGCAGTTTGGACTTCTCAGACCGTAAGCGAGCAGCCTCATTCCAGAGTCTTGAAGATTATTTCTGCTCAGGTCTAGCTCCTCCAGGCAACAGGACTTAAGGCTGAGAACTGATGAAATTAACCGACAACATCTACCAGCCAGCTTACAGTCACTCAACCTAACGGAAAAAAACAATGTTCAGTTAACACAACCAGAGTTTTACAGCAGTTTGATTTGGTGAGGCTCAATACTTACGAGGCTATCTTTGAGACTTTGAGCACAGGCAGGAGCCTCTGCAGAACGTCATCTGATTTACAGTACTTCTTCAGGTCAAAGAGATCCAAGTCTTCATTGGACACCAGCAGCAGATAGGCCAGAGCTGACCAATGAGCAGGTAACATTTTACTAACATCTCCTGAGCTCTGGTAGTTCTGGACTTGCTGGACCAGAGACTGGTCCCCCAGCTCATTCAAACAGTGGAACAGATTGATACTCTGGTCAGCGTAAGACAGTTTCTTGATCTTCTCATGGATGTGGTTGATTGTCTCCTCGTTGTTCCATGGACGTCCTTCTTTAAATCCAAATACTTTCTGTATCAGCTTCTGATTTTCATCCTGAGACAGACCAAGCAGGAAGCGCAGGAACAAGTCCCACTGTCCTTTGTTGTTGGCTAAAGCCATATCCACTGCCTTCTTGTGAAGGAAGGTGATTGGGAGTTTTCTTTTCCTTTTCATGTCTGTCTGGCTGGGAAGTAGATTTTCTCCACTATCGATAAAGGTCTCTAAGACATACAGAGCTGCAAGAAATTCCTGAACACTTAAATGAATAAAACAGTACATTTCTTTTTTGTGAAGACCACATTCTTTTTTGATGATCTGGGTACAAACTCCGGAATAAACTGCAGCGTGTGTCAGCTCAATTTGACAGCTTTTTAAGTGGTTTTCATCAAAGATCACGTTTCCCTCCTGCAGCTGTTCAAAAGCCAGCTTTCCCAACTTCATGATCATCACTTTGTCTGCCTCTCTGTCCTCATAATTCTTCTTGCGAGTCATCTTTGCCTGGACGATCAGGAAGTGTGTGTACATTTCAGTCACAGACTTGGGTAGCTCACCTGTGTGAGTTTCTGTCAGGAGACTCTGGAGAACCGTGGCGGAAATCCAGCAGAAGACGGGGATGTGGCACATGATGTAGAGACTTCTCAAGGGCTTTGACTGAAGATGGTCTAAGATCTTCTGAGCCATATCTTTGTCACTTACCTTCTTCTGAAAGTACTCCTCTTTCTGCTCGTCATTAAAGCCTCGTACCTCCGTCACCCTGTCGATGGAATTAGGGGGAATCCTTGCAGATGCTGCTGGTCGGCTGGTGATCCAGACCGAGGCTTTGCACATTAGTTTCCCTGTGATTAAGTTAGTTAGCAGGACGTCCACTGTCGTGAGTTCTGTAACACTGCGGCACACCTTGTTATTCTTGAAGTCCAGAGGGAGTTTGCTTTCGTCCAGGCCGTCAAAGATGAACAAAACCTTTAAACCATCGTAGTCCGAGGCTTTCAAATCCTTCACTTCTACAAAATAGTGGGCAATTAACGTCATGACACTCCATTTCTCATCTTTGATTAAATTCAACTCCCTGAACGTAAATAGAAATAGAAAGTGAGTAGTGTGGTTGGCTTCCTTTCTCGCCCAGTCCTGAGTGAACTTGAGCACAGAGACAGTTTTTCCGATGCCAGCGATTCCTGCTGTCAGAACTCTCTGAGGCGGGTAGTGTTCGTTTGGTAAAGGTTGAAAAATGTCATTGAGGTTGATTTTGGTCTCCTTACACCTTTTACGTCCTAATTCAATCACTTCATGTTCGGTATTAACCTCCCCACCGCCTCCTTTGGTGATGAAAAGCTCAGTATAGATTTTGTCTAAAGGAGTCGGTTCATCTTCCTCTGTGCCTTGAAACAAATTCATTGTTTCTTTTTCAAGGAAAGATTTAAGTTCAGCTTGGCACTTTTGGATATATTCTGAAAAAGGAATGAAAACATGGTTAGTTATCAAATACAGCTTTGAGCACCTGGTGTTTAAAATAGGTACTGCAGTCCAAATTCTAAACATTGTAGACAGGGAGATCCCAGACAGAGCCATACCGCCAAATATAGATAACTGTGTCAAAGTATCCTTCTTGACAAAGTGTACCTGACTGAACTACTTATAGCTTCAGACAGGGGACTTCTCTCTGTGCTCGTCTTGTTAGATCTTAGTGCTGCTTTTGACACCACTGACCATCGGATCCTGTTGTACAGACTGGAGCATTTGCTTGGAATTACAGGGACTGCTTTAAGTTGGTTTGAATCCTACTTATCAGGCCGATCTCAGTTTGTACATGTTAATGATGAGTCCTCTATGCACACTAAAGTTTGCCATGGAGTCCCACAAGGTTCAGTGCTTGGACCAATTCTCTTTACATTATATATGCTTCCTCTGGGAAATATTATGAGGAAACACTCCATACAGTTTCACTGTTATGCAGATGAAAGGTCATTAGGAGCAGGTCATTATCAGTTACCGGCTTAAGTACATCCCTTCCAAAACCTAGACCAAAATCATGACAAATCTAGACTTGATCCTGCCTTGGTATTGGGAAGATTTCCTTTGATAAGTTCATGTAGCTTTTATCAATCGTCGATCAAATGATTGTAGAATCCGTTTAACAGTACCTTTATTGTCTGGAGGATCAGCTGTAGTGTCTTTTGGCTCAGCATGAGACGGGACTGAAACAGAAACATTTTTTAAATTATACAAAACATTTACCATCATTGCAGTGAATATGTTGAAATCAAGAAGACAAACATGAAGAAGGTATTTATTAGATGTATTAAGTTCGAGGAAACATCTACCGTGTTGATAGTATACATTAGAGGTAATTTGAACATCTCGTTGAGCACCGCTGAACTGAGGCGTGAGGATGGCGCTTCCAGTCTGGGCAGTGCATGTACTACCTCCGGCTTCCCTCCGAGTTTCGGCTGATTGAGACATAAAGTATTTAGAAATGAGATGATGAACAATTAAATAATAACCTGAACTCTGTGAGAGGGTACAACTCAATAAGAATGAAGAAGTTAACAATGTTTCATAATGATCCACCCCTCTACTTTCCCACATTAACAGTGTTACAACCACAGACTGTAAATATTAAAGTTTGAAGTCTGAGTGACGTCCCCCGTCTGTCCCTGCAGGGGGCGCTGGAGTCCCATCGATGGCGGTCTCCATGCTGGAAATGCTGTCTCAGTCTAACTTTCAGTCAACCTAACGACAGGCTGAGAGCTGGAGCTGAGGCGGGTTTTAAACCTCCTGACAAACCGTTACACCGCGCCCACCTGTCAATCAGGTCAGCTACACGCCTCATTGTGAATAACTCTTATCCTTCATCAAATCAAAACTGATGAGTCATCAAAACATTCACCCCCCGCTTTTAGAATGGGTGTGTATGTGACTTCCTGTGCTTCTGCAGCCAGCCTCTAGTGGACACTCCAGGAACTGCAGGATTTTACACTTCCTCATTGGCTTCATGTTTCAACAGTGGAGGTTGCTGCTTGGTTACAACCTGTATTTCAAACAGACCTGTTTGGACTTTGACCATTTAGATCGAGATTAAAGTCTGACTTTTAACCTGCAGGTAACTGGTCATGTCAACAATGGAAGCCGTTAATTTTTCTTATCAGAAAATCCTTTGAGAAAGCTTCATGCAAATGGGTGAAGTATCCCTTTAAGGTAAGGTAACTATATTTGTACCCATAGGTAGATTTAGTTTGCAGTGAGTGAGTCGGCCTCCTTTAACACACAAACAACAGCACAGGACAAACATGATGAAGTGACAGCAGTGCTCAATACTAAAGAGAAAAGCCCTAACAACAGAAGCGATAAGACTTCAAGTTGTGACGCCATAGAGTTAAAATCTAAAACTGCTCTGACAGACTGGTTCATGCTGGTAAAACTGAAAACAAACAGGTTTGTACACGTCAGGTGTAATTCACATAAAGCCTCTCAGTGAATGTTGTGAACGTTTGATTTGAAGTAGTTTAGGAGAAGTCGTGTGTAATCTTACCGCTCTGTTGTGGAAACAGATATTGAGAAATGCGGTTCCACATCCTGCTCCTCTTCACCCGGCTTCTCTGACTTTAAGAACAAAGAATCAGAGATAATTTTAATAACACTTCCCCCTCATAGGTCTTTATTCTCCGGCAGTTTGATGACACACAAAACAGGAAGTGAACTTTTTGTTCAGATCAGAGCTCTGCTTAATCCCGCCCTCCTGTGCCCTGATTGGCTAGGAAAATCATTATGTCATAGCGATGACCACTATTATTCAGTGATCAGATATTTTGGCTTTACGACCACATTACTACTATGTTTATTTAAAGATGGATATTTTCACTATTTATTACCATCACAAACTTTATGATAAATGTGGGACATTAGATGTTCAAGATTGTTTTTGGTTAGCATGAGGCTAAAACAACACAGAGGTTAGCATGAGGCTAACAAAACACAGAGGTTAGCATGAGGCTAACAAAACACAGAGGTTAGCATGAGGCTAACAAAACACAGAGGTTAGCATGAGGCTAACAAAACACAGAGGTTAGCATGAGGCTAAAACAACACAGAGGTTAGCATGAGGCTAACAAAACACAGAGGTTAGCATGAGGCTAACAAAACACAGAGGTTAGCATGAGGCTAAAACAACACAGAGGTTAGCATGAGGCTAAAACAACACAGAGGTTAGCATGAGGCTAACAAAACACAGAGGTTAGCATGAGGCTAACAAAACACAGAGGTTAGCATTAGGCTAAAACAACACAGAGGTTAGCATGAGGCTAACAAAACACAGAGGTTAGCATGAGGCTAAAACACAACAGAGGTTAGCATGAGGCTAAGACATAGAGGTTAGCATGAGGCTAAAATAACACAGAGGTTAGCATGAGGCTAACAAAACACAGAGGTTAGCATGAGGCTAAAACACAACAGAGGTTAGCATGAGGCTAAAACACAACAGCAGCAGTTCACACAGAACTATAAGTTTTGAGCCAACACGAGCGATATATGACAGAGATAAACGGGATACTCAGGTGCAGAGTGGGAGAGGAAAGAGGGGCTGCTACAGGTAGAACCAGAACACCTGAGCCGCTGCTACATGTAGAACCATAACACCTGACCTGCTGCTACAGGTAGAACCATAACACCTGACCTGCTGCTACAGGTAGAACCAGGACACCTGAGCCGCTGCTACATGTAGAACCATAACACCTGACCTGCTGCTACAGGTAGAACCATAACACCTGACCTGCTGCTACGGGTAGAACCAGGACACCTGAGCCGCTGCTACGGGTAGAACCAGAACACCTGACCTGCTGCTACAGGTAGAACCATAACACCTGACCTGCTGCTACGGGTAGAACCAGGACACCTGAGCCGCTGCTACGGGTAGAACCAGAACACCTGAGCCGCTGCTACATGTAGAACCATAACACCTGAGCCGCTGCTACGGGTAGAACCAGAACACCTGACCTGCTGCTACAGGTAGAACCATAACACCTGACCTGCTGCTACGGGTAGAACCAGGACACCTGAGCCGCTGCTACGGGTAGAACCAGAACACCTGAGCCGCTGCTACATGTAGAACCATAACACCTGACCTGCTGCTACGGGTAGAACCAGGACACCTGAGCCGCTGCTACGGGTAGAACCAGAACACCTGACCTGCTGCTACAGGTAGAACCATAACACCTGACCTGCTGCTACGGGTAGAACCAGGACACCTGAGCCGCTGCTACGGGTAGAACCAGAACACCTGAGCCGCTGCTGTGATAAAAACGTCAGGTAGATTAAACTCTGATACACTAACTCGTCTGTAAACATATTCTCTTCCTCAGGTCGCTTTCACCCGGTCGTCTTTGCAACAGTCAACATGGAAGTCGTTTTTCATTGGTTGGAGGGGGGGAGGGGAGTAGTGGAGAGAACTCCCGCTCGCCTTCATCTTTTGTAGTATTGAGTATTGATTGAGAGCCCCCTGGTGGTGGAATCTACATACTGTCTCTTTAATTGTGGCGATAGGACGACGGTTAGGGTTGAAAATCAGGGAGAGCCACAAGGAGCTACAGGTCGGATTTGAACCCTGCTGTCCACTTTGAGAACAATAGCCTCTGTACGCACTAACTGCTACGCCACCAGTGCCCCCTGAAATGATATGCTTAAAGGAGCAGTATGTACCTCTGACACCTAGTGTTTAAAATGGGTACTGCAGTCTAAATTCTAAACATCATAGAGAGCTGTCCCCCCCCCCCCCCCTCTCTCTAGAGTCCATGCTCACTCAGGTCACCATGTGGTGGACTCTGAAGCTTCAGTGTTTATCCAGCTCTGCACGGGTCTGTAAACCTTTCTGTGTTCTAACCTCTCTCCACTTTTCAAAAGCATCTCCAATATTTACCATCAAGATCAATAACATCTCCAGGGATTTCTAAAGAGGAGGGGCGGAGCTTCTTCTGGCTCCAGAAACAAGATGAAGACGATAAACGTGACAAACAACAGGCTTCAAAAACACGATTCATGAATCACGTTAAATCCCAGCAGGTCTGAACACACCGCCCCCCTGAGTGAACACTAGAGGTCAACGTTCAGTCGACCTGCAGGACGGTCCCAGTGATGAAGGTCTGAGTGTGTGTGTGTGTGTGTGTGGTTATAAACAGCTGACATTGTTTGGACAGTAATCTGACCCCCGCAGGCTGCAGGACGATGATCCGCTCACCCCTGAACATTTATTCTTAGAGTCTTTGTTCTGCTGACATGTGGAAGGTCAAACGTGAGTCTTTTGTCTGCATGCCTCCATTTTTCACTCGCCAACTGTCACATGCCGACGTTTGTCTTTTAACAGAATCGACTGAACGAGCTGCGTTTTAACATCAACACGCTGCGTCTGGCAGCCTTTATCTAAACGTAGATAATCCATCAGGACTCAGATACAGAACTCTGAGGAGTGTTTCTATCTTCTGTTATTTCTGTGATCACAATCTTTATCTTTTCTGCTCTTTAATCTTTTTAGAACGCTAACTCACAGAAACACTGATATTCCTGTAATAATCCTCTATTCTATATTATAGTAGTGTTCAGTAGCAGCCGGTGAACGACAACACGCCTGGGATTCAAATGGGTCTACAGATCTTTTTTAATCTGCAGAATATTTTCTTTAAATACATAAAACATGTGTGTCCGTCGTTTTTAAAGGAGCCGTGTTAGAAAACAGATTTTCAGATATGAACTTTTGTTGCAGCTCCGGTTGTTTTTCCTAAAGAGACGAGGTACCGGCCCATTCTGGAGGTAAACCTTGAGATCCTGCTCGACATCACAGATTAAAGCTACTAAAGCTAATGCTGGAGCTAACTCTACAGCTAATACTGAAGCTAACACTGAAACTAACTCTACAGCTAATACTGAAGCTAACACTGAAACTAACTCTACAGCTAATACTGAAGCTAACACTGAAACTAATTCTACAGCTAATACTGAAGCTAACACTGAAACTAACTCTACAGCTAATACTGAAGCTAACGCTGAAACTAACTCTACAGCTAATACTAAAGCTAACGCTGGAGCTAACTCTACAGCTAATACTGGAGCTAACACTGAAACTAACTCTACAGCTAATACTAAAGCTAACACTGAAACTAACTCTACAGCTAATACTAAAGCTAACACTGGAGCTAACTCTACAGCTAATACCGGAGCTAACGCTGGAGCTAACTCTACAGCTAACACTGGAGCTAACTCTACAGCTAACACTGGAGCTAACACTGAAACTAACTCTACAGCTAACACTGAAGCTAACAGTGGAGCTAACTCTACAGCTAATACTGAAGCTAACGCTGGAGCTAACTCTACAGCTAACACTGGAGCTAACACTGAAGCGAAGCTAAGCATTATTAAGATGCCCATCATTAAAAAGATGACCACTTCCTGTATGCCCAGAGTTTGGTACCCCCCGACCCCATGTCTCAGTTCCACCTGAGGAGAGGCTCACCTGACGACGAGTTCCCCGACCTGTGCAGGAACTCCACCTGGATGGGACGGATCCTCACGCCCGCCATGTACCGCCGACAGTTTTACCGCTGCACCCGGAGTGGAGTCATCTTTGATGATGTCATCCGCCCCGGACTCGAGGAACCAGGTGATGTCAGAGTGATGTCAGAGTGATGTCAGGGTGATGTCAAAGTGATGTCAGAGTGATGTCAGGGTGATGTCAAAGTGATGTCAGAGTGATGTCAGGGTGATGTCAGAGTGATGTCAGAGTGATGTCAGGGTGATGTCAAAGTGATGTCAGGGTGATGTCAGGGTGATGTCAGAGTGATGTCAGGGTGATGTCAGAGTGATGTCAGGGTGATGTCAAAGTGATGCAGGGTGATGTCAAAGTGATGTCAGGGTGATGTCAGGGTGATGTCAGAGTGATGTAAGGGTGATGTCAAAGTGATGTCAGGGTGATGTCAGAGTGATGTCGGGGTGATGTCAAAGTGATGTCAGGGTGATGTCAAAGTGATGTCAGGGTGATGTCAAAGTGATGTCAGGGTGATGTCAGAGTGACGTCAGGGTGATGTCAGAGTGATGTCAGGGTGATGTCAAAGTGATGTCAGAGTGATGTCAGGGTGATGTCAGAGTGATGTCAGAGTGATGTCAGGGTGATGTCAGAGTGATGTCAGGGTGATGTCAGAGCCATGTCGGGGTGATGTCAGGGTGATGTCAGGGTGATGTCAAAGTGATGTCAGAGTGATGTCAGGGTGATGTCAGAGTGATGTCAGGGTGATGTCAAAGTGATGTCAGGGTGATGTCAGAGTGATGTCAGGGTGATGTCAGAGCCATGTCGGGGTGATGTCAGGGTGATGTCAGGGTGATGTCAGAGTGATGTCAGGGTGATGTCAAAGTGATGTCAGAGTGATGTCAGGGTGATGTCAGAGCCATGTCGGGGTGATGTCAGGGTGATGTCAGGGTGATGTCAGAGTGATGTCAGGGTGATGTCAAAGTGATGTCAGAGTGATGTCGGGGTGATGTCAGAGCCATGTCGGGGTGATGTCAGGGTGATGTCAGGGTGATGTCAGAGTGATGTCAAAGTGATGTCAGAGTGATGTCAGGGTGATGTCAAATTGATGTCAGAGTGATGTCAGGGTGATGTCAAAGTGATGTCGGGGTGATGTCAGGGTGATGTCAGAGTGATGTCAGGGTGATGTCAGGGTGATGTCAGAGTGATGTCAGGGTGATGTCAGGGTGATGTCAGAGTGATGTCAGGGTGATGTCAGGGTGATGTCAGAGCCATGTCGGGGTTTTTTTTGTCAAAGCGATGTCAGGCTGATGTCAGGGTGATGTCGGGGTGATGTCAGGGTGATGTCAGAGTGATGTCAGAGTGATGTCAGGGTGATGTCAGAGTGATGTCAGAGTGATGTCAGGGTGATGTCAGGGTGATGTCAGAGTGATGTCAGGGTGATGTCAGAGTGATGTCAGGGTGATTTCAGAGCCATGTCGGGGTGATGTCAGGCTGATGTCAGGGTGATGTCAGGGTGATGTCAGAGTGATGTCAGGGTGATGTCAGGGTGATGTCAGGGTGATTTCAGAGCCATGTCGGGGTGATGTCAGGGTAATGTCAGAGCCATGTCGGGGTGATGTCAGAGCGATGTCAGGCTGATGTCAGGGTGATGTCAGAGTGATGTCAGGGTGATGTCAGAGCCATGTCGGGGTGATGTCAGAGTGATGTCAGGGTGATGTCAGGGTGATTTCAGAGTGATGTCAGAGTGATGTCAGGGTGATGTCAGAGCCATGTCAGGGTGATGTCAGGGTGATGTCAGAGTGATGTCAGGGTGATTTCAGAGTGATGTCAGGGTGATGTCAGAGTGATGTCAGAGCCATGTCGGGGTGATGTCAGAGTGATGTCAGAGCCATGTCGGGGTGATGTCAGGGTGATTTCAGAGCCATGTCGGGGTGATGTCAGGGTGATGTCAGAGTGATGTCAGGGTGATGTCAGAGTGATGTCAGAGTGATGTCAGGGTGATTTTAGGGTGATGTCAGGGTGATTTCAGAGTGATGTCAGGGTGATGTCAGAGCCATGTCGGGGTGATGTCAGGGTGATGTCAGAGCCATGTCGGGGTGATGTCAGGGTGATGTCAGGGTGATGTCAGAGTGATGTCAAAGTGATGTCAGAGTGATGTCAGGGTGATGTCAGAGTGATGTCAGGGTGATGTCAGAGTGATGTCAGAGTGATGTCAGGGTGATGTCAAAGTGATGTCAGGGTGATGTCAGGGTGATGTCAGAGTGATGTCAGGGTGATGTCAGAGTGATGTCAGGGTGATGTCAAAGTGATGTCAAAGTGATGTCAGAGTGATGTCAGGGTGATGTCAAAGTGATGTCAGAGTGATGTCAGGGTGATGTCAGAGTGATGTCAGAGTGATGTCAGGGTGATGTCAAAGTGATGTCAGGGTGATGTCAGGGTGATGTCAGAGTGATGTCAGGGTGATGTCAGAGTGATGTCAGGGTGATGTCAAAGTGATGCAGGGTGATGTCAAAGTGATGTCAGGGTGATGTCAGGGTGATGTCAGAGTGATGTAAGGGTGATGTCAAAGTGATGTCAGGGTGATGTCAGAGTGATGTCGGGGTGATGTCAAAGTGATGTCAGGGTGATGTCAAAGTGATGTCAGGGTGATGTCAAAGTGATGTCAGGGTGATGTCAGAGTGACGTCAGGGTGATGTCAGAGTGATGTCAGGGTGATGTCAAAGTGATGTCAGAGTGATGTCAGGGTGATGTCAGAGTGATGTCAGAGTGATGTCAGGGTGATGTCAGAGTGATGTCAGGGTGATGTCAGAGCCATGTCGGGGTGATGTCAGGGTGATGTCAGGGTGATGTCAAAGTGATGTCAGAGTGATGTCAGGGTGATGTCAGAGTGATGTCAGGGTGATGTCAAAGTGATGTCAGGGTGATGTCAGAGTGATGTCAGGGTGATGTCAGAGCCATGTCGGGGTGATGTCAGGGTGATGTCAGGGTGATGTCAGAGTGATGTCAGGGTGATGTCAAAGTGATGTCAGAGTGATGTCAGGGTGATGTCAGAGCCATGTCGGGGTGATGTCAGGGTGATGTCAGGGTGATGTCAGAGTGATGTCAGGGTGATGTCAAAGTGATGTCAGAGTGATGTCGGGGTGATGTCAGAGCCATGTCGGGGTGATGTCAGGGTGATGTCAGGGTGATGTCAGAGTGATGTCAAAGTGATGTCAGAGTGATGTCAGGGTGATGTCAAATTGATGTCAGAGTGATGTCAGGGTGATGTCAAAGTGATGTCGGGGTGATGTCAGGGTGATGTCAGAGTGATGTCAGGGTGATGTCAGGGTGATGTCAGAGTGATGTCAGGGTGATGTCAGGGTGATGTCAGAGTGATGTCAGGGTGATGTCAGGGTGATGTCAGAGCCATGTCGGGGTTTTTTTTGTCAAAGCGATGTCAGGCTGATGTCAGGGTGATGTCGGGGTGATGTCAGGGTGATGTCAGAGTGCTGTCAGAGTGATGTCAGGGTGATGTCAGAGTGATGTCAGAGTGATGTCAGGGTGATGTCAGGGTGATGTCAGAGTGATGTCAGGGTGATGTCAGAGTGATGTCAGGGTGATTTCAGAGCCATGTCGGGGTGATGTCAGGCTGATGTCAGGGTGATGTCAGGGTGATGTCAGAGTGATGTCAGGGTGATGTCAGGGTGATGTCAGGGTGATTTCAGAGCCATGTCGGGGTGATGTCAGGGTAATGTCAGAGCCATGTCGGGGTGATGTCAGAGCGATGTCAGGCTGATGTCAGGGTGATGTCAGAGTGATGTCAGGGTGATGTCAGAGCCATGTCGGGGTGATGTCAGAGTGATGTCAGGGTGATGTCAGGGTGATTTCAGAGTGATGTCAGAGTGATGTCAGGGTGATGTCAGAGCCATGTCGGGGTGATGTCAGGGTGATGTCAGGGTGATGTCAGAGTGATGTCAGGGTGATTTCAGAGTGATGTCAGGGTGATGTCAGAGTGATGTCAGAGCCATGTCGGGGTGATGTCAGAGTGATGTCAGAGCCATGTCGGGGTGATGTCAGGGTGATTTCAGAGCCATGTCGGGGTGATGTCAGGGTGATGTCAGAGTGATGTCAGAGTGATGTCAGAGTGATGTCAGGGTGATTTTAGGGTGATGTCAGGGTGATTTCAGAGTGATGTCAGGGTGATGTCAGAGCCATGTCGGGGTGATGTCAGGGTGATGTCAGAGCCATGTCGGGGTGATGTCAGGGTGATGTCAGGGTGATGTCAGAGTGATGTCAAAGTGATGTCAGAGTGATGTCAGGGTGATGTCAAATTGATGTCAGAGTGATGTCAGGGTGATGTCAAAGTGATGTCGGGGTGATGTCAGGGTGATGTCAGAGTGATGTCAGGGTGATGTCAGGGTGATGTCAGAGTGATGTCAGGGTGATGTCAGGGTGATGTCAGAGTGATGTCAGGGTGATGTCAGGGTGATTTCAGAGTGATGTCAGGGTGATGTCAGAGCCATGTCGGGGTTTTTTTTGTCAAAGCGATGTCAGGCTGATGTCAGGGTGATGTCGGGGTGATGTCAGGGTGATGTCAGAGTGCTGTCAGAGTGATGTCAGGGTGATGTCAGAGTGATGTCAGAGTGATGTCAGGGTGATGTCAGGGTGATTTCAGGGTGATGTCAGGGTGATGTCAGAGCCATGTCGGGGGGTTTTTTGTCAGAGCGATGTCAGGCTGATGTCAGGGTGATGTCGGGGTGATGTCAGGGTGATGTCAGAGTGATGTCAGAGTGATGTCAGGGTGATGTCAGGGTGATGTCAGAGTGATGTCAGGGTGATGTCAGAGTGATGTCAGGGTGAGTTCAGAGCCATGTCGGGGTGATGTCAGGCTGATGTCAGGGTGATGTCAGGGTGATGTCAGAGTGATGTCAGGGTGATGTCAGGGTGATGTCAGGGTGATTTCAGAGCCATGTCGGGGTGATGTCAGGGTAATGTCAGAGCCATGTCGGGGTGATGTCAGAGCGATGTCAGGCTGATGTCAGGGTGATGTCAGAGTGATGTCAGGGTGATGTCAGAGCCATGTCGGGGTGATGTCAGAGTGATGTCAGGGTGATGTCAGGGTGATTTCAGAGTGATGTCAGAGCCATGTCGGGGTGATGTCAGGGTGATGTCAGGGTGATGTCAAAGTGATGTCAGAGTGATGTCAGGGTGATGTCAGAGTGATGTCAGGGTGATGTCAAAGTGATGTCAGGGTGATGTCAGAGTGATGTCAGGGTGATGTCAGAGCCATGTCGGGGTGATGTCAGGGTGATGTCAGGGTGATGTCAGAGTGATGTCAGGGTGATGTCAAAGTGATGTCAGAGTGATGTCAGGGTGATGTCAGAGCCATGTCGGGGTGATGTCAGGGTGATGTCAGGGTGATGTCAGAGTGATGTCAGGGTGATGTCAAAGTGATGTCAGAGTGATGTCGGGGTGATGTCAGAGCCATGTCGGGGTGATGTCAGGGTGATGTCAGGGTGATGTCAGAGTGATGTCAAAGTGATGTCAGAGTGATGTCAGGGTGATGTCAAATTGATGTCAGAGTGATGTCAGGGTGATGTCAAAGTGATGTCGGGGTGATGTCAGGGTGATGTCAGAGTGATGTCAGGGTGATGTCAGGGTGATGTCAGAGTGATGTCAGGGTGATGTCAGGGTGATGTCAGAGTGATGTCAGGGTGATGTCAGGGTGATGTCAGAGCCATGTCGGGGTTTTTTTTGTCAAAGCGATGTCAGGCTGATGTCAGGGTGATGTCGGGGTGATGTCAGGGTGATGTCAGAGTGCTGTCAGAGTGATGTCAGGGTGATGTCAGAGTGATGTCAGAGTGATGTCAGGGTGATGTCAGGGTGATGTCAGAGTGATGTCAGGGTGATGTCAGAGTGATGTCAGGGTGATTTCAGAGCCATGTCGGGGTGATGTCAGGCTGATGTCAGGGTGATGTCAGGGTGATGTCAGAGTGATGTCAGGGTGATGTCAGGGTGATGTCAGGGTGATTTCAGAGCCATGTCGGGGTGATGTCAGGGTAATGTCAGAGCCATGTCGGGGTGATGTCAGAGCGATGTCAGGCTGATGTCAGGGTGATGTCAGAGTGATGTCAGGGTGATGTCAGAGCCATGTCGGGGTGATGTCAGAGTGATGTCAGGGTGATGTCAGGGTGATTTCAGAGTGATGTCAGAGTGATGTCAGGGTGATGTCAGAGCCATGTCGGGGTGATGTCAGGGTGATGTCAGGGTGATGTCAGAGTGATGTCAGGGTGATTTCAGAGTGATGTCAGGGTGATGTCAGAGTGATGTCAGAGCCATGTCGGGGTGATGTCAGAGTGATGTCAGAGCCATGTCGGGGTGATGTCAGGGTGATTTCAGAGCCATGTCGGGGTGATGTCAGGGTGATGTCAGAGTGATGTCAGAGTGATGTCAGAGTGATGTCAGGGTGATTTTAGGGTGATGTCAGGGTGATTTCAGAGTGATGTCAGGGTGATGTCAGAGCCATGTCGGGGTGATGTCAGGGTGATGTCAGAGCCATGTCGGGGTGATGTCAGGGTGATGTCAGGGTGATGTCAGAGTGATGTCAAAGTGATGTCAGAGTGATGTCAGGGTGATGTCAAATTGATGTCAGAGTGATGTCAGGGTGATGTCAAAGTGATGTCGGGGTGATGTCAGGGTGATGTCAGAGTGATGTCAGGGTGATGTCAGGGTGATGTCAGAGTGATGTCAGGGTGATGTCAGGGTGATGTCAGAGTGATGTCAGGGTGATGTCAGGGTGATTTCAGAGTGATGTCAGGGTGATGTCAGAGCCATGTCGGGGTTTTTTTTGTCAAAGCGATGTCAGGCTGATGTCAGGGTGATGTCGGGGTGATGTCAGGGTGATGTCAGAGTGCTGTCAGAGTGATGTCAGGGTGATGTCAGAGTGATGTCAGAGTGATGTCAGGGTGATGTCAGGGTGATTTCAGGGTGATGTCAGGGTGATGTCAGAGCCATGTCGGGGGGTTTTTTGTCAGAGCGATGTCAGGCTGATGTCAGGGTGATGTCGGGGTGATGTCAGGGTGATGTCAGAGTGATGTCAGAGTGATGTCAGGGTGATGTCAGGGTGATGTCAGAGTGATGTCAGGGTGATGTCAGAGTGATGTCAGGGTGAGTTCAGAGCCATGTCGGGGTGATGTCAGGCTGATGTCAGGGTGATGTCAGGGTGATGTCAGAGTGATGTCAGGGTGATGTCAGGGTGATGTCAGGGTGATTTCAGAGCCATGTCGGGGTGATGTCAGGGTAATGTCAGAGCCATGTCGGGGTGATGTCAGAGCGATGTCAGGCTGATGTCAGGGTGATGTCAGAGTGATGTCAGGGTGATGTCAGAGCCATGTCGGGGTGATGTCAGAGTGATGTCAGGGTGATGTCAGGGTGATTTCAGAGTGATGTCAAAGTGATGTCAGAGTGATGTCAGGGTGATGTCAGAGCCATGTCGGGGTGATGTCAGGGTGATGTCAGGGTGATGTCAGAGTGATGTCAGGGTGATTTCAGAGTGATGTCAGGGTGATGTCAGAGTGATGTCAGAGCCATGTCGGGGTGATGTCAGAGTGATGTCAGAGCCATGTCGGGGTGATGTCAGGGTGATTTCAGAGCCATGTCGGGGTGATGTCAGGGTGATGTCAGAGTGATGTCAGGGTGATGTCAGAGTGATGTCAGAGTGATGTCAGGGTGATTTTAGGGTGATGTCAGGGTGATTTCAGAGTGATGTCAGGGTGATGTCAGAGCCATGTCGGGGTGATGTCAGGGTGATGTCAGAGTGATGTCAGGGTGATTTTAGGGTGATGTCAGGGTGATGTCAGGGTGATTTCAGAGTGATGTCAGGGTGATGTCGGGATGATGTCAGGGTGATGTCAGAGTGATGTCAGAGGATATATTTGATTTCTATTACATTTAAGTGTGAAAAATCACATATAAAGACTTTAATAACGCATTTATCCTAATTGAAGGGCCAATGTTGTAGCCACTTGTCCATCAAAGGTAGCCCCGCCCCTAACCCCTCCCCCTCTTGACTCTAAGTCGACCATAATTTACTAAATAGACTTCATGCTTTGATGAAGAAGACTTGAAACTAGAGATTGAGACCCTGAACAGGTTATGGAAAAGTTTACTGAGGGAATGAATCAGCTGACAGGAACATCATAGACTTTTAAACAGACTGCTTTCTGCCCCCTGCTGGACATTAGAGAGAATACATATTTAAGGCCCTTCTGTATGGGATCATTTTCCTGTTGCAGACGTCCATCTCTTATACTCAGTCTGTGTCTGATGTGTCCATTTATCTTGTTTTG
Source organism: Labrus mixtus (assembly GCF_963584025.1). NCBI lineage: Eukaryota > Metazoa > Chordata > Actinopteri > Labriformes > Labridae > Labrus > Labrus mixtus. Next base: position 35,718,888 of record NC_083613.1, on the reverse strand, counting down.
GATCTGGAAGGTGATTGGTCGGGTCCTGTATCTGTTGGTTGTGTCGCTGGAGACGCTCAGTCCTACGTCCTGTTCTGTGACTTCTTTGACCGAGTGATCGAGGCGTTTCACGGACACAAGGTCACCAGCCAGACGCCGGAGAACGACTTCAACTACGACAACTTGAAGGTAGTCAGACAGCTAGGGATGCATCCTGTTCACACATCTGAAAGAATGTGCTGCCTGACGGTGAAGCCAAAACATTTAGAGCTCCCCCTGCTGGCTGGCTGCAGTACAGGTCATTAACCCTTCCTCCTCCATGTTACCAGATGGGACAGTCGGTCATGACCACGTCCCGTCTGAACTGTAAAATGAAGAATTTCTATTTGAGATAATGAACGAAATCTAACATTTTAAATTAATTTAGACATTTGGATGTAAAAATACAATTGGACATAATGTGCGTTTTGGTTGGAGGAAGCTGGGCAGCGCATGTCTCCAAATGACATCACCAGTTCACGATGTCGGCGTCCATCACGATCCTCATTAGAATAAATGTCTTTATAAATTTAAGTAGAGCCTTAAAGCTGCTGGTGGTCGATGATTTGAAGAACCCCTTTGTGTCTGTTTGTGTTTGAGGGGGGCGATGACTTGGACAGGTCGTACGTGGTCAGCTGTGAGGTGAGCGTCATTCGAGGCGTTGAAGACTTCAGCTTTCCAACACACTGCAGTCGAGGAGAGCGCAGACAGCTCCTCTCACTGGCCAGCAGAGGTACTGCAGGCCTGTGATTTATTGCAGTTTGGTGTATGCAGTGAGTCTGATAACAGTAAGGGATCCTTTCAGCTCTGCAGCAGCTGCAGGACCAGCACCCGGGTCGCCTCCTCTCTCTGGAGGACCTGAACCAGGAGCAGGAGAGGGAGCTGAACCTGAACCCCCCGTCTACCTCCCAGCTCCGGACCGGCGTGGCCCGGGACTGGCCCGACGCCAGGGCTGTGTGGTGAGTCCGGTTTGAGTATTTCATTTAAGAGTTACCACGGTTTAGTTTTAAACCAGAGAATAGCAAGAACTACAAAATAAAACAGGAAGCACTACAGACAAGAACTACAAAATAAGACAGGAAACACTACAGACAAGAACTACAAAATAACACTACAGACAAGAACTACAAAATAACACAAGAAACACTACAGACAAGAACTACAAAATAACACAGGAAACACTACAGACAAGAACTACAAAATAAAACAGGAAACACTACAGACAAGAACTACAAAAAAACACAAGAAACACTACAGACAAGAACTACAAAATTGCACAGGAAACACTACAGACAAGAACTACAAAATAACACAGGAAACACTACTGGCAAGAACTACAAAATAAAACAGGAAACACTACAGGCAAGAACTACAAAATAAGACAGGAAACACTACAGACAAGAACTACAAAATAACAGGAAACACTACAGAGAAGAACTACAAAATAAGACAGGAAACACTACAGGCAAGAACTACAAAATAAAACAGGAAACACTACGGGCAAGAACTACAAAATAAAAAAGGAAACACTACAGACAAGAACTACAAAATAACACAAGAAACACTACAGGCAAGAACTACAAAATAAAACAGGAAACACTACAGGCAAGAACTACAAAATAACACTACAGACAAGAACTACAAAATAAAACAGGAAACACTACAGACAAGAACTACAAAAAAACACAAGAAACACTACAGACAAGAACTACAAAATTACACAGGAAACACTACAGGCAAGAACTACAAAAAAACACAAGAAACACTACAGACAAGAACTACAAAATTACACAGGAAACACTACAGACAAGAACTACAAAATAACACAGGAAACACTACAGACAAGAACTACAAAAAAACACAAGAAACACTACAGACAAGAACTACAAAAAAACACAAGAAACACTACAGACAAGAACTACAAAATTACACAGGAAACACTACAGACAAGAACTACAAAATAACACAGGAAACACTACTGGCAAGAACTACAAAATAAAACAGGAAACACTACGGGCAAGAACTACAAAATAAAACAGGAAACACTACAGGCAAGAACTACAAAATAAAACAGGAAACGCTACAGACAAGAACTACAAAATAACACAAGAAACACTACAGACAACTACAAAATTACACAGGAAACACTACAGGCAAGAACTACAAAATAACACAGGAAACACTACAGGCAAGAACTACAAAATAACACAGGAAACACTACTGACATGTTCAACTATTTAAAACGTGAACCACAGCAGCAGACCACCAGGAAGTCCTGAGTTCTGAAGGTCTGGTCGGTGTCAAGAGAACGACTTTCTCACACAGATTTTGATCTGTCTTGTAATACGTGTGATATCCCATGATCCTTTGCTGCAGGGTAAGCGAAGATGGCAGCCTGGTGGTCTGGATCAACATGGAGGACCACCTGAAGCTTGTGTCGACGCGAGGCGACGCCAACATGGCCGAGGCTTTTAGGACCGTCTGTATGAACCTGCAGAAGGTGAAGGGGGGGGTCTCAGTGTCTGGACGAGCGTCCTCTGATCACATCATGAAACCTGTTTCTGCTTCATGCTGCAGCTGGACGCCGTCTACAGAGCGCTCAAACACCCGTTCATCTGGAAGCAGCAGCTGGGCTGGGTGACGAGCTCCCCGGCTGACGTGGGGACGGGTCTGAGGATCAGAGTCCAGCTCAGACTACAACACCTCCCCCGACACAGACGCGTGGAGGACGTCCTGAAGAGACTGAGGCTCAGTATGGACGGGACAGGTACTGAGAGACCCCCGACCCATCACAGGGTTTATCTGATCCATCTGAAATCTGTCTGTAAGGAACTAGTGCTGGGCGATATGGCCTAAATTTGATATCACAATATTTTTTTGTCGATATTCAATATGACTCGATGTTTACATTACTTTTGTTTCCAAAAATAACAGTCACCAATTTACTCTTGAACCATTCTGATGCAAAAGTCAATTACAACTTTTATTAAATTAATTGAGCTCTAATTATAAACATATTGTGTATTTTTCTTATATTTATGTGCTCATGTTTATTCACCATGCTGCTAACTGTAAGAGTCTACTTAATCTGATATTAATATGAGGCTGTGATAGATCTGGAATCTCTCCTTCTTTCTTCTCTGTGAGAAACTCTTCATCCTTACATCTTTACTTTAGGAGCTCTCTTAAGGGCTAACATGTTTTGTGAATAACTTTGATCTTTACCAGGATCTAGTCTTTAACTTTAACGTGTTCCAGCTCCTCCAGCTGTCTGTCACTGTGGATCAAACTTTTCTCTGTTTCCGTCCTGCTGTCGCTCTCCACTCTTCTGGTGATTTGTTTTCTTTGAATGCTGATTTAAACTCGGCTTTTGTCGAGATCTGATGGTTTTAAAACTGTTTTACCAAACGTGTGTTTTATCAGAGAAAACCTGCTAAGATCTGTGTGAGTGAACAACTCGAGTGTAGTGAACGCGCTCGCGGGAGGGACAGCTGGACTCTGTCAATCATTCATCCGGGCCAGCGGGACAGTTATAATGTCCAGCCCTCCGTTATGAGAACTTTTTTTGGAAGTAATTCGGCCTCGCTCGCGTCTTTCTCTTTCTCCTCCGTGTTGGTCGCTTATAAGAGCGAGGCTACTCAGCGGCAGGAGTGAAGTCTCCTCCGCCCTTTCGTCTCCGCGCAACAAGCGCTGCCACGGAAATCTCGCGGAGCAACGAAATATCACAAGAAAACTTTTAAGTAGTTTAAAAAATAAAATCGATGTTCCCTTTTCCATATCAAGGATTAATTAAATATCGATCGAATCGAGCTTCACGATATATCGCCCAGCACTATAAGGAACATGTCCAGCAGGGGGCGCTCTGACTCCATAGTTTACAACTCTCAGTCTGCAGCAGACGCACGCTGCTGCAGGGTGACCTCCTCTACAAGATGGCTGCCTCATGTCCCCCGCATCTGTTCAAACTTAACGTTACGCAGCTGCAAACTAGAAATGTTCATTTATAAAAATATATTTCAATAAAACGTCAGCAGATTATTTCTACTAGTATGTCTGATGACTCTGCACTCAGGGCATTTACGAATAAACCGACCAATCACAAAGCTTAGCCAAAGCTAACGATCCAATCAAATTCATCCCAACGCTATGTCCCGCCTTCTTTCTTGTGATTGGATCGATCCCGCTTCAGTTACAGAGACTCTGAGTTCAGCTCCATGAAGACTTTAAGACGGTACAAGAATTCAAAATAAAAGCTCAAGAAAACTTATTTTGAAATGTGAAATTAAAAAAGAATTGGTTTACGTCGTTCTTAACGACATCGTGAGTCCGATCGTTGGGAAGCTTTACTGTTTGAAAAAGTTCTGCTTTCATTCAAACTTGTCTTTCCCATTTCCCAGAATCCCCGGTGCTGTATCGTGTGAGCAACGTGTCGACCTTTGGCGTGAGCGAGGTGGGACTGACCCAGCTGGTTGTGGACGGCGTCAAACTGCTCGTCGCCATGGAGAAGCGGCTGGAGGGGGGCGGGGACATCGATGACCTCGTCCCTACGCAAAAGTAGATCTGGAGGTGACGGGCTGGCGTGAGGAGGCAAACCGACCGATCAGATGAAAGTAAATGACGTAGAGTGGCTGGTGATGACCTCGTCCATTTTACTGACCTTCACTTTGTGATTAAAAAACAACTCGAGCTGAAAGGGTTAATTTGAGTGTTTTTATTTGAAATGAATCCGTCATGGCTACACAGGACGTCTGCTGCTCTCCTCTTCAACGTTTCTTTAAGTGCTACAACAAACAGTACAAGGGGAGTCCGGGTTAGACCCTGACCCGGGACAGCCAGAGACCTCCACACCACGGAATCACACAGAACTTCCACCAGATACGTGTGCGTTACCGCTCCGCTCCGTTACGGCTCCTCCCACAGACGGCATTCTCAGAGCGCAGCACGGAGCAGCGGCTCCGGACAGCTGGAGTCACGAGGTAATAACAGAATCACGCCCGACAGCGCAAGATGATACGATATACGTCTAAAACTGTACAAACATCAACAGATCTGAACCTTGTAGAGTCTTTTATTCTGAAACAATACGCTAAGCTACGCTAACGTGACGGAGCGGAGACGGAGGAAGAACACACTGAATTAAGTGAAAACAATACGCTAAGCTACGCTAACGTGACGGAGCGGAGACGGAGGAAGAACACACTGAATTAAGTGAAAACAATACGCTAAGCTACGCTAACGTGACGGAGCGGAGACGGAGGAAGAACACACTGAATTAAGTGAAAACAATACGCTAAGCTACGCTAACGTGACGGAGCGGAGACGGAGGAAGAACACACTGAATAAAGTGAAAACAATATACTATGCTATGCTAAGCTAACGTGACGAGGAAGAACACACTGAATAAAGTGAAAACAATATGCTACGCTAAGCTAACGTGACGGAGGAAGAACACACTGAATAAAGTGAAAACAATATACTATGCTACACTAAGCTAACATGACGGAGGAAGAACACACTGAATAAAGTGAAAACAATATACTATGCTACACTAAGCTAACATGACGGAGGAAGAACACACTGAATAAAGTGAAAACAATATGCTACGCTAAGCTAACGTGACGGAGGAAGAACACACTGAATAAAGTGAAAACAATATGCTACGCTAAGTTAACACGACGGAGGAAGAACACACTGAATAAAGTGAAAACAATATACTATGCTATGCTAAGCTAACGTGACAGAGGAAGAACACACTGAATAAAGTGAAAACAATATGCTACGCTAAGCTAACGTGACGGAGGAAGAACACACTGAATAAAGTGAAAACAGTATGCTACGCTAAGCTAACGTGACGGAGGAAGAACACACTGAATAAAGTGAAAACAATATACTATGCTACGAGTGGAGACGGACCGAACACGCATCTGGTGGAATTAAGGGTTTAGAAGCTCTGTGATTGGACAGGTTCCATTAGAGGGAATACAAACTCAACATCCACAGAGTTCCTTTGTGAGCGAACGCATCAGAAGTATAAATGCGTCCAATCAGAAGGCAGTAAATGGTTAACTGTAAGAGGCTTAAAGGGTGAGTCGGAGAGTTCTGCTGATTTGATTTATTTCTCTTCTTATAAACACTGAATGACCTGTCTGCCATAGAGCTCTATGGTGGGCCAGCAGGCGTTCAGGCGGTGTCGAGCTTCAGTAAAAGGTGCGAGCTCAAACGGTTTAAAGAAACATGAGAAATCAGCAGACTAGTGTTTGAAGTGTGGATGGAAAACAACCGTCTGAAACTTTCCCGGAAGCATTCGAGATTGAAACATGTTAAAAAAAAGACATGACATAAAAAATGTATACATCTCAATACTGTGCCTGCACATGTTCACCTGGACAGGTAGTAATAACCACGAGTAGAGTCAGCCTTACAGTTCATGTTCCAGCCACCAGGAGTGCTCATGAGCTCACGTCAGCCAGCAGGGGGAGCAGGAGGGAGGTCACAGGTCACAGGCATCGCTCTCCCGAAGTGATCCGAACACAGACTGTGTGAAAGAAGTGGGCGGAGCCTCCGGACTCCTTCACCTTAGTGTCATAAACCTGCAGTACTTTTTATTCTGACTTCTCATTGAGTATAAAGACCGTCACTAGCTCGCCAACATTAGCAACACGCCAAGTATTACACCTCGCTAACGCAGCTGGCGCTAGCTAGCCCATCATTTAGAGTTTGTTAATCCGATGCTTCACTCTCAAGTATGGATCCACCCGGCTCTAGAAAACCAAGATGGCGGCAGCCAAAAGTTCCACATTAGAGGCTTCAAACGGTTTTCTATAAATCAGTTGGTGACGTCACGGTGGCTACGTCCACTTCTCATATACAGTCTGTGGATGATGATGTCGTCTCTGACTCATCATGAGTCAGCGCCTCGACTGTAAACTGTGCAACGTGCGGAACACTAGGACTGTGAATAACCAGGTAAACACCTGATCCTGAATATGATCTAAACCAGGATGAGGCTCAGGATGAGGCCCAGGATGAGGCCCAGGATGAGGCCCAGGATGAGGCTCAGGATGAGCCAGCTGGTCGAGCAGAGGAAACGTTCAGATGTTTGTTTACACTCCAGAATCAGGTCAGTGTTAAGGCGTTAGCATGCACGGCAACAAGAGAAGTCTAACGTCCAGATTACATGCAGGCTGGTCCTCATCCGGCATCGTTCACTTCCTGCTCAGATCAAAGACTCTTCAGGTCCCTGTAACCTCTGACCTGTGACCTGAGGAGGACGTTTACGTCTCCAAGGTGCTCGAACGCTCTGTGCATCTAAACATAAACAGACGGAACAACGTGTCGACTCGGCGCTTCAGACGGCATCAGGTGGACTCGCTGAGGACGTCTTCAGGCGGACTCGCTTCAGACGCCATCAGGTGGACTCGCTGAGGACGTCTTCAGGCGGACTCGCTTCAGACGCCATCAGGTGGACTCGCTGAGGACGTCTTCAGGCGGACTCGCTTCAGACGCCATCAGGTGGACTCACTGAGGACGACTTCAGGCGGACTCGCTGAGGACGCCATCAGGTGGACTCGCTTCAGACGACTTCAGGCGGACTCGCTGAGGACGACTTCAGGCGGACTCGCTGAGGACGTCTTCAGGCGGACTCGCTGAGGACGTCTTCAGGCGGACTCGCTGAGGACGCCATCAGGTGGACTCGCTTCAGACGACTTCAGGCGGACTCGCTGAGGACGTCTTCAGGCGGACTCGCTGAGGACGTCTTCAGGCGGACTCGCTGAGGACGCCTTCAGGCGGACTCGCTGAGGACGTCTTCAGGCGGACCTGCTGAGGACACCATCAAGTGGACTCGCTGAGGACGACTTCAGGCGGACTCGCTGAGGACGACTTCAGGCGGACTCGCTGAGGACGTCTTCAGGCGGACTCGCTGAGGACGCCATCAGGTGGACTCGCTGAGGACGCCATCAGGCGGACTCGCTGAGGACGACTTCAGGCGGACTCGCTGAGGACGTCTTCAGGCGGACTCGCTGAGGACGCCATCAGGTGGACTCGCTGAGGACGTCTTCAGGCGGACTCGCTGAGGACGTCTTCAGGCGGACCCGCTGAGGACACCATCAAGTGGACTCGCTGAGGACGCCATCAGGTGGACTCGCTGAGGACGACTTCAGGCGGACTCGCTGAGGACGTCTTCAGGCGGACTCGCTGAGGACGTCTTCAGGTCTTCATGGATTTGGTTTCAAACACTTAGTGCTAACATTAAATAGTGAGTGGACTATATGAAGGTGTGTTTCTCAGTGTTCACTAACGAAGAACCGGGCTCGCTCACAGCCGGAGCTCGTTGGCCACTTTGGAGGCGATGTTTTTGAAGGCGATCGACGTGCCCGAGATCCTTTTGAAGCGCACGCCGTTGAGCGAGAGGCGCGGCAGCTTGCACACCTCCATCTCCCATTGGACCAGACTGTCCTGCCGGGCGTCGCCGTGCACGCAGAACAGCGAGTAGCGCTCTCGCTGCTCGTAGTCACAGTTGTTGGCGTCCAGAACCCTCCGGATCTCCTTCATCATGTCGCCCGGCTCCATGGACGACGTGGTCTTCATGCTCCAGGTGAAGCGCAGGGCGCGAGGCTTGGACTCCCGCCCCTCCTCTTTGGGCTCACCTGAGAAACTCCTGCAGGGAAAAACACAGAATGATTAGCATCAAAGCTAACGCAAACCCGACGCCTCGTTTGGAACCCGACAAACGACCACGAGGGTTCAGACTACAGAACGACCACAAGGGTTCAGACTACTGAACGACCACGAGGGTTCAGAACGACCACAAGGGTTCAGACTACAGAACGACCACAAGGGTTCAGACTACTGAACGACCACGAGGGTTCAGAACGACCACAAGGGTTCAGACTACTGAACGACCACGAGGGTTCAGACTACTGAACGACCACGAGGGTTCAGACTACTGAACGACCACGAGGGTTCAGATTACTGAACGACCACGAGGGTTCAGACTACTGAACGACCACGAGGGTTCAGATTACTGAACAACCACGAGGGTACAGACTACTGAACGACCACGAGGGTTCAGATTACTGAACGACCACGAGGGTTCAGATTACTGAACGACCACGAGGGTTCAGATTACTGAACGACCACGAGGGTACAGACTACTGAACGACCACGAGGGTTCAGATTACTGAACGACCACGAGGGTTCAGACTACTGAACGACCACGAGGGTTCAGATTACTGAACAACCACGAGGGTACAGACTACTGAACGACCACGAGGGTTCAGATTACTGAACGACCACGAGGGTTCAGATTACTGAACGACCACGAGGGTTCAGATTACTGAACGACCACGAGGGTACAGACTACTGAACGACCACGAGGGTTCAGATTACTGAACGACCACGAGGGTTCAGACTACTGAACGACCACGAGGGTTCAGTCTTCCTGGAACAGGAAGTCGTTTCTATCTCGTGGTGGATTGGTGACGGCTCTCGCCGGTTTTGCTCTTTAAGGCTCCGCCTCTGTTTAGATTGATATCACTGACCTTCGTACGAACTTGGAGGTGATCTTCCCTATCAGGGAGTTTGAGGTTCCGCGGCGTGGCGAGGCGGCGTGCTGCGACAGGCTGGGCGAGGCAGGCGGGCCGTTATAGGTGGCGGGTCGTCGGTCTCGGAGCTGAGCGCCATGGAAGGTGGAGCGGCTGGAGGAGCCTCGGGGGAAGCGGGTCCGGTCCGGCGTGGTGCTGCTGCTGGTGATGCTGAAGGCTGACGGCGAGGACGGGGGCTGCTGGGGGGGGCTGCTGGCGGGGGGTGTGATATTAATAAAAGATGAACAGCTGTGCGGAGACGTCGTTTATGTGGTTTCACTTTCATTCATAAATCACCTCTGATATTCTACGTTGTCGTCGATGGGGGGCAGACAGGACTTCATGGGATGTCCCGACGCCGACATGGACTTGACATGGCGGGGCCGTGTGGAGGTCACCGTTGCCCCTGGCGATGGGGAGGGGGACGCTGCAGGTACCTCAGGTAGACTGAAACAGAGACTGGTTAATAAATAAATAAACGAGTGATTGATGAAAACTCCCAGAATTCCTCTCACCTGCCGTCCTTCCCGTTGTGAACGGCCGCCAAGTGGCGTTCAGTACTCATCCGGTCGTTGACATACGTGTTCCTGCGAGTTATGCTCTGTCACACACACACACAGACACACACACACACACACACACAGACACAGACACACACACACACACAGACACACACACACACACAGACACACACACACACAGACACACACAGACACAGACACACACACAGACACACACACACACACAGACACACACACAGACACACACAGACACAGACACACACACACACAGACACACACACACACACACACACACAGACACACACACACACACAGACACACACACACACACACACAGACACACACACAGACACACACAGACACACACAGACACAGAGACACACAGACACACACACACACAGACACACACACACAGACACACACACAGACACACAGACACACACACACAGACACACACAGACACACACACAGACACACACACACAGACACAGACACACACAGACACACAGACACACACACACACACACAGACACACACACACACACAGACACACACAGACACACAGACACAGACACACACACACAGACACAGACACACAGACACACACACACACAGACACACACAGACACACACAGACACACACACACAGACACACAGACACACACACACATACAGACACACACAGACACACACACAGACACAGACACACAGAGACACACACACACACACACACACACACACACACACAGACACACACACACACACACACAGACACACACACACACAGACACACACAGACACACAGACACACAGACACACACACACACACACAGACACACACACAGACACACACAGACACACACACACACAGACACACACACACACACAGACACAGACACACACACACACACACAGACACACAGACACACACACACACACACACACAGTTCATTACATCATTATATGAATAAATTGATGATTCAATAAGAGAATTCCTGTTTTTAGAGCTGCAAAAAAGACTGTTAGCTAGGATCAGGACCAGGTCCCAGTTTAAAGACCTGTTAGCTAGGATCAGGACCAGGTCCCAGTTTAAAGACCTGTTAGCTAGGATCAGGACCAGGTCCCAGTTTAAAGACCTGTTAGCTAGGATCAGGACCAGGTCTCAGTTTAAAGACCTGTTAGCTAGGATCAGGACCAGGTCCCAGTTTAAAGACCTGTTAGCTAGGATCAGGACCAGGTCTCGTCCTGGCTCAGACCAGAATCTGAATCCTCTCACCCCTGAGGCTGTGGCTGACCTCCTGCGGTCTGGAGCTCCCACAGGTGACGCCGGCTCCTCCTTCCTGTCGCTCTCCACGCTGTTGGCATGACAACGCTTGGTGTAGGAGACAGGTGGGGGGATAGAGGGCGCCACTGAGACAGAAAACAAAGATCACTGAGATTATCCCCGACAGAGAAACTGGACCGAAACATTTCTAACTCACTGATCAGAAACTTACCGTGGTCGCTGAAACGCCGCTGCTTCTGATTGGTTGTGACGTTGCGAGAGTGGGCAGGGGACTGACCCGAGCCGTTGAGTTCACTGTTGGGTCGTGTCCTTTGAACCAGGTTGGTGCTGGACTCGCTGCCCTCACACTAAAGGAGAGAGTCCAAACAGCGGGTTTACGATAGAGGCTAGGCTAACAGCTAATTAAGCTAACGAAAAAATATGACGATAAATGTTTTCCTTAAAAAAGACGAAACAACGACGAGCTAAAAAAAATGTTTAAACTCCAAGATGCTTCCCCCGCTGTGAGTCTGTCCGTCGAGAGGAGAGGTGTGTGTGCGCAGCGAGGAGTGTGAAGCAGAGTCACAGAAAGAGCACGAGCTAACGAGCTAACGTCCACCTGCCGCTCGCTCACATCACGCCCCTTTAAGTCTCCCTCTCAGACAGGATGTTATGAACTTTTACAACACCTGGAATAAACAATCGAGCGGAAGCAGAACACTCTGCTATCTACGAATTGACCCCAAAGACATGAACTGTGACCGAAACCAGTCTCTGCAAAGTCGTAAAATTGACCATCTGTTGAAGGACTGCTGAAGAACTGAATGAAACCACAGCGTTCAATTCTGCATCAAATGAACATTTATGTCTTTCTTCATCTAGATATTTGTAATTGTCACATTGAATGTATTATAATCATCTTTTTAAACTCAAAATCTGATCTTCAGAACAGGAATAAGAGTTATATTATGTTTAATAGGTATTCGATGTGGAGCTCTATTGCCATCTAGTGTTAGAATATCCATGAATACGTAACCTTCATAATTATACATTTAGACGTGTTATAAAGCATACTCTTTGATATTAGCTATAGAAGGTGTTATTTAAAGACACCAACTTCTTTTCCTACTTTATTAATATGTCTTATTAAGAATGCTGACTGTATAACATGTTTTTGTTCACCTACAGGCTGGGATTAACTGAGGATGTTCCCAGATGGTGTGATTTTCATCTCAACATGAATCTGATAGAAATGTTTGTTTAAATATATGACGTGAACCTACATCAACGTGGATCTGATAGAAATGATATCAAAATGAATGTATGGTGACGTATATATGTTTAGATTCTTAATCTTATTGAGTAAACTCGGTTTAGTTTAAACAATTGTCCTCCAGTCAGAATGGGAGTCACCCGTGGGCGGCACCTCTCTTTGCCTGCAGACCCCCCTCCTCCCATCCAGGTGATAAGAGTTCACACTGAGCTCAGACCTTGGGTTCTTTTTAGTTTTGGTTTCTTGAAGTTTAGAGCTTCAGCTCTTGCTCTCTTCTCTTTGGACTTCGGTCCGAATCCCTTCTTTTAAGTTTGTGCCGTAGAGACGAGTCTCTGCCGAACTTTCTTTTTCACGCACAATTTTTGGAACATCAATTCTTTCTGGCTCAAGCAAGGTTTTTGAACTTTCTTCTCCAAAGTCTTTGCTCTTCAATTTTGAACGCCAATTACTTAGTTTGGATTCATCGAGATGGCCATCCGGTTAATCTGAATTGGAAATCGACGTATCAAAAGACTCTTTAATATTGTTTCCTGTTGGATCCTCCTGTTGGAGACGATGGCTGAACTGACGTACAATCTCCATCCCAGCTGCACACTCCGACCGAGTTGTTAAGGCATCTAATCTGGCCCGTGGACCTCTCTGGGCCTGAAAAGAACCGCTTGCCAGAGACTGAAACGCGGGACCAGCCGGCGGAGTTCAATTGAACACATCTCACAGTAAGACTGCTGGAGGCAAGGGGTGTTGGAAGATTGAGTTTTGAGTCGTGTCTATTCAGAGCCCTCCTTTAAATCCAAATAGAATCCCAAAATTCCTTTATCAACTTTTTCTTTTTGACCATTTTCTGATCAAGTCATTCAAACAATACCACGTCTTATCTCATTACTAAATATATAATGTCACCATACATCATAATTGCATTATCCTGATCATAATAATCATATTCTTTATCTGTTTCATCTATACATTATTGTTTACCCTTTTTATATTAAATTTTACACATAAAATTCAGGACTTTGTCCGTGTGTTTTCTTGTTTAACATTTCCAGAACTTACTTCTTTCAAGATATGAAACTGACTGATTAATTAATTAACTTATACCATTAAAGTTATTTTCTTCCTTTAACAGGAAGTGGTGCCCCTTTTTGAATACGAGGTTAAATAAAGACATAACATCTTAATAAATTAATTACGCTGCGCCCCCGCTCGCTCCACGCCACAGAGAGATGGATCTGAAAGTCGACCTCTCAGAGTCGTGGAGGATTTCTCTGAACAAACCTCGGCCGCTTTGCTCCCCAGCAGCAGGTACACCGCCGTCACCTCGTTGTATTTCTGACCCTCCAACGCCTTCTTCACCTCGTCGTGAGGGAAACCCATCGTCCCCATGACCTCTGGAATCAGAAAACACAGAGCGAGGTCAGTGACCTCAAACGTGTTAAAGGAGGAGATCTAAGTCCAGCTCTCGACCTCCAGCGCCATCAACAGAGACAACCGTGTGTGTGTGTCTGTGTCTCTGTGTGTGTCTCTGTGTGTCTCTGTGTGTGTGTCTCTGTGTGTCTCTGTGTGTGTGTCTCTGTGTGTGTGTCTCTGTGTGTGTCTGTCTGTGTGTGTGTGTGTGTGTGTCTCTGTCTGTGTCTCTGTGTGTCTCTGTGTGTCTCTGTGTGTGTGTGTCTGTGTGTGTGTGTGTCTCTGTGTGTCTCTGTGTGTGTGTCTGTGTCTCTGTGTGTGTGTCTGTGTGTGTGTGTCTCTGTGTGTCTCTGTCTGTGTGTCTGTGTCTCTGTGTGTGTCTCTGTGTGTGTGTGTCTCTGTGTGTCTCTGTGTCTCTGTGTGTGTGTCTCTGTGTGTGTGTCTGTGTCTGTGTGTCTGTGTGTGTGTCTCTGTGTGTGTCTCTGTGTGTGTGTGTGTCTGTGTGTGTCTCTGTGTGTGTGTCTCTGTGTGTGTCTCTGTGTGTGTGTCTCTGTGTGTTTGTGTGTGTGTCTCTGTGTGTGTCTGTCTGTATGTGTCTCTGTGTGTGTGTGTCTGTGTCTCTGTGTGTTTGTGTGTCTCTATGTGTGTCTCTGTGTGTGTGTCTGTCTCTGTGTGTGTCTCTGTGTGTCTCTGTGTGTGTCTCTGTGTGTGTGTGTCTGTGTGTGTCTCTGTCTGTGTGTCTCTGTGTGTGTGTCTCTGTGTGTGTCTCTGTGTGTGTGTTTCTGTGTGTTTGTGTGTGTGTCTCTGTGTGTGTGTCTGTCTGTATGTGTCTCTGTGTGTGTGTGTCTCTCTGTGTGTCTCTGTGTGTGTCTGTGTGTGTCTCTGTGTGTGTCTGTCTGTGTGTGTGTGTCTCTGTGTGTGTCTCTGTGTGTGTCTCTGTCTGTGTGTGTCTCTGTGTGTGTGTGTGTCTGTGTGTGTGTGTCTGTGTGTGTGTGTCTCTATGTGTGTGTCTGTGTGTGTGAGTCTCTGTGTGTCTCTGTCTGTGTGTCTGTGTCTCTGTGTGTGTGTGTCTCTGTGTCTCTGTGTGTGTGTCTCTGTGTGTGTGTCTGTGTGTGTGTGTCTGTGTGTGTGTCTCTGTGTGTCTCTGTGTGTGTCTGTGTCTCTGTGTGTGTGTCTCTGTGTGTCTGTGTCTCTGTGTGTCTCTGTGTGTGTCTCTGTGTGTGTGTGTCTGTGTGTGTCTCTGTCTGTGTGTCTCTGTGTGTGTGTCTCTGTGTGTGTCTCTGTGTGTGTGTCTCTGTGTGTTTGTGTGTGTGTCTCTGTGTGTGTCTCTGTGTGTGTCTGTGTGTGTCTCTGTGTGTGTGTCTGTCTGTATGTGTCTCTGTGTGTGTGTGTGTCTCTCTATGTGTCTCTGTGTGTGTCTGTGTGTGTCTCTGTGTGTTTGTGTGTGTGTGTGTGTCTCTATGTGTGTCTCTGTGTGTGTGTCTGTCTGTGTG
>NC_083613.1:35673331-35685831 GCF_963584025.1 Labrus mixtus | reverse complement strand
GACAGGTGAGCTGGTCTTACCTCCGCTGGCGTACTCCATCACCAGGTAAAGTGTCTTCTCCGTCTCAATCACCTCAAACAGCTTCACTGAAAACACAAACAGAAACAAGTTACTACAAAGATGGAGGAGGAAGAGGAGGAGGAGGAGGAGGAGTAGACTCACCTATATTTGGGTGGTTGAGGGTCTTCATCACACTGACCTCCCTGAAGAGCTGAAGAGAAATTTAAAGGATTAAAAAAGAATCTTTGCAACACAAGATATTGATATAAATCACAAATAAAAAGGGGACCCAGTATGGAGCCTTGTGGGACACCGTTTTGAATAATAACGCTGGAAAGCTTTTTATTTTCTCCCTCAAGTAGTTTTAAAGTAGTTTCACAGTTTTGGAAGACTTCCCTTTATTAGCAAACAAAACCCAGTAACAGAAAAAAGTGATAAATAACGTTGAATCTTTAAGACACGTCAAAGGAAAGAGAAGTGAGGTGAAATATAGAAATGCTCAGGTGTGATGATGAAGTGCGTTTTCTGTTAAAGACAGGTACAAATGAGAGGATCTAGAGGAAGAGGATATTTTAAAACTCTCTACATACAGGTGTTCTGGTTACCATGGAGACCTGTTGTAACCTGGTTTACTGACAGACTTGTTTAGGGTAAAGAGTCTACAGAGAAGACGTGAGACGATTACCTTCTGCAGGCTGGTGGGGTTCAGCTGAGTTTTGTCAATGATCTTGATGGCGACCTGCAGGAGGAGGAAACACACCTGGTGATCAGATTTACCTGCAGATCAGGACTTTAATACCCTGAAAGAGTTAACATTTTTCAGCCTTCAGCAACATTTTCTGACCGTCCATCCCTGATCATGACTAAAATTATACCGTATGGTATAAAGCTCCATGGAGCAATTTTGATACGAGGACTGTCAGTGTTAACACGATAATCGGAATTTGAATAACGTCTGAAATGAATGCATCATCTAATCCTGATTAATCTCATGTTATTTTGTCCCTTCAGGCTCTCCATAGATAGTGGTCCTCAGTGTCTCCCAGTAGTCTCAGTGATGTAAAAGGACACTGCTGCATCTTTGAATGTCTCATTTCACTTTAACAAACTCTCAGACAGTAATATCCACCTTATGACATCACACATTGACCTTATGACATCACACATTGACCTAATGACATCACACATTGACCTTTGTTACCGTTCCTTTGAGCTGTTTAACCTCACTTTGGGATCCCTAGTTTGTGTGGAGTGAGCCCCCAGGAGGAGGAGCTTGACTTACTTTCTCTGCTGCCACAGCCACCCGACCTCGGATAAGAGGAAGATGCACGGATGGTTTGAATAAATAAATCTTTTAGTACTGGAGGTTTCTGGTGACCTGATGTGGAACACAGCTTCATTAACCGTGTTTATCAGATTTGACTTGTTATGTCTGTTCAGCTCAGTCTGATTTCTATCTGTGTCGACAGTTTAAAAGGTTTTTATTGGAAACACTTCCTGGAAACATGGAAGTTAATGAAATCAAGTTGGAGCAGCACTTTCCTAAAGACATTAAAGAGCAGTTCAGATCCTTGTTACCACCTTTATCTCGTTTACTCCATCACAAACATCTGGAACCAAACATCTGGGACGCCTAGAGTCCAGCTTTTAATAAACAAACAACTAACATGCTTCAAATTGAATAAGAAGGATCCGTATGGAAACTGAAACAGACGACATGTTTACAGGTAAACAGTCAGTCGGCAGATGTTTACAGGTGAACAGTCAGTCGGCAGATGTTTACAGGTGAACAGTGAGTCGGCAGATGTTTACAGGTGAACAGTCAGTCGGCAGATGTTTACAGGTAAACAGTCAGTCGGCAGATGTTTACAGGTGAACAGTGAGTCGGCAGATGTTTACAGGTGAACAGTGAGTCGGCAGATGTTTACAGGTGAACAGTCAGTCGGCAGATGTTTACAGGTAAACAGTCAGTCGGCAGATGTTTACAGGTGAACAGTGAGTCGGCAGATGTTTATGTTTACAGGTAAACAGTGAGTTGGCAGATGTTTACAGGTGAACAGTGAGTCGGCAGATGTTTACAGGTGAACAGTGAGTCGGCAGATGTTTACAGGTGAACAGTGAGTCGGCAGATGTTTACAGGTGAACAGTGAGTCGGCAGATGTTTATGTTTACAGGTAAACAGTGAGTCTGCAGATGTTTACAGGTGAACAGTGAGTCGGCAGATGTTTATGTTTACAGGTAAACAGTCAGTCGGCAGATGTTTACAGGTGAACAGTGAGTTGGCAGATGTTTACAGGTGAACAGTGAGTTGGCAGATGTTTACAGGTGAACAGTGAGTCGGCAGATGTGTATGTTTACAGGTAAACAGTGAGTTGGCAGATGTTTACAGGTGAACAGTGAGTCGGCAGATGTTTACAGGTGAACAGTGAGTCAGCAGATGTTTATGTTTACAGGTGAACAGTGAGTCGGCAGATATTTACAGGTGAACAGTGAGTCGGCAGATGTTTACAGGTGAACAGTCAGTCGGCAGATGTTTACAGGTAAACAGTGAGTCGGCAGATGTTTACAGGTGAACAGTGAGTCGGCAGATGTTTACAGGTGAACAGTGAGTCGGCAGATGTTTACAGGTAAACAGTGAGTCGGCAGATGTTTACAGGTGAACAGTGAGTCGGCAGATGTTTATGTTTACAGGTGAACAGTGAGTCGGCAGATGTGTATGTTTACAGGTAAACAGTGAGTTGGCAGATGTTTACAGGTGAACAGTGAGTCGGCAGATGTTTACAGGTGAACAGTGAGTCAGCAGATGTTTATGTTTACAGGTGAACAGTGAGTCGGCAGATATTTACAGGTGAACAGTGAGTCGGCAGATGTTTACAGGTGAACAGTCAGTCGGCAGATGTTTACAGGTAAACAGTGAGTCGGCAGATGTTTACAGGTGAACAGTGAGTCGGCAGATGTTTACAGGTGAACAGTGAGTCGGCAGATGTTTACAGGTAAACAGTGAGTCGGCAGATGTTTACAGGTGAACAGTGAGTCGGCAGATGTTTATGTTTACAGGTGAACAGTGAGTCGGCAGATATTTATGTTTACAGGTGAACAGTAAGTCGGCAGATGTTTATGTTTACAGGTGAACAGTGAGTCGGCAGATGTTTATGTTTACAGGTGAACAGTAAGTCGGCAGATGTTTATGTTTACAGGTGAACAGTAAGTCGGCAGATGTTTATGTTTACAGGTGAACAGTGAGTCAGCAGATGTTTATGATTACAGGTGAACAGTGAGTCGGCAGATGTTTACAGGTAAACAGTAAGTCGGCAGATGTTTACAGGTAAACAGTAAGTCGGCAGATGTCAGGTAAACATTTTGGACAGAGGTATTATTGATATCCTCGATGTGTTCTCACCTCTCGGCCGGTCAGAGTGTGTCGGGCCAGTTTGACTTTGGCGAAGTTTCCCTTTCCGATGGTTTTCATCAGTCTGTAGTTTCCGACGTGTGGCTGCTCGTCTGCGGAGGACGACACGGAGCTGCGACATGGCGGCATATTGTGACGACTTGCTGATTTTGTGGGCGGGGCCGGTGGATCTGGGAGGCCGTCGGAGGACTTTGGCTGAAAAAGACAAGACACAGAATTCTTCTAAATGATAAAAAATTGATACCAATATATGATCTATCTTCGATCTGTAGAGATAAATATAGATAAACACATTTACTGTGTTGATCCCTCAGTTATCAAACACTTTAAAAAGATTTATAATGAAGACAAGATGGTCACTCAGCTGAAAGCATGAACGAGCATCATCGCTCGACACTCTGCAGAGTGATGATGCTTGTTGTAATCCATACAGCGCCCTCTGCTGGAGACAGAGAACTGTAAGTGTAACACAATGAAACTCAGATTAAATGATATCTGACTGGTGAATAAATCTGTAATATCGGCGTATATCTGTTATAAAAGTAGCCGATACTGAGAGTCACTGTTGATATTATGGGCTGGCTGATTAATCGGCTCTATGCAGATGATACTGTACTTTTAGATCTAACTCAATACAAAGAAACAAAACAAATCCATGCAGACCAACAGCTCGTGTGTCCTGTGAGTGTGGTGTGTTTGAAGAGAGCGATGTAACAGCTGTTTAATAAATTCATCTCCCTCTGTAACGTAAAGGTCTCTCTCTCTGCAGGGATCCTTAACGTGATGATGTCACACACTTACAATAACAACCGGAGCCTGTTGGGGACAAAAACGACAACTTTGAGTGAACGCACTTTGATCATCATGTTGCAGGAGTCTGGGTCTGGTTTTAGTCCAGAGTGATGTGTGAGACCTGCTGCAGGCCGGAGTCTGTCAGAGAAACCAGAGCCGACAGAAACCAGTCTGACTGCGTCTGATTCAGCCAGAGGAGCCGACAGCGAGGACACCAACACCTCTACAGTTACACTATGACATCACAGAGGCTCACTGAAGCGTCCATGTGGACTTTAAGTCTTCATCAGTCTGGGGTTTCTCTTACAAGAAGGTGATGATGATGTTTAAGCAACACTTTAACTTTACAAAGAGACAAAGAACAAGAACGATGAAACCCAAAGGATCCATTAAAGAGAGGCGTTAATAAAGAGACGATCTTTAAGACCCGGAGAAACTTCAGAACGATTTCAGTCAAGTAACTGATTTTAAAGACGGACCAAATTTCCGCCCGATCGCATGCCGTAAGTCGTGCAGTGAGCTGGGACAAAAAAAAAAATCTATTCGCTAAAGTATCGTAATTCATCTGGGATCAATCATCGTGACATCAAATCGTCCCATCTCTACAGCACGGGGTCCACGAGGGTCCACGAGGACCCTCTGTACCTTCTGTCTAGAGGTGACACATCGATTCATGTAAAGATGGAGATTCATAACTTCCAAAAATCGATATATTACATTTTAATATAAGCATTAGCTGCTACGTGCTAATGCTAGCTCTTTAACTCAGCAGAATGACTTTGTTAACGGTTACAGTTTGCTAAACAAAGACGACACTTTGGGCGGGCCGCACAGGTATGTTATCGACCGCCAAGGTATGTTATAAAAGAGAGAATCAGCTGGTACATGATATATTCACTCTTCTTTACAACAAATAACAAAAACAAAACTTCAGACAAATGAACCCTGACAGAAATCAGCCTGATGACCGTTAATGATGCTGCAGTGCATTCTGGGAATAATCAACATGAAACAGACAGCCGGAGGGGGGCGGAGGCGAAACTCTGCAGAGAGTCAGGACGCAAAGAGACCCAAGAAGAAATGATTACATCAGACATGAGTCTGGTTCTGATCCAGGTTTCTGTCTGTTCTACATGAGTCTGGTTCTGATCCAGGTTTCTGTCTGTTCATCATGAGTCTGGTTCTGATCCAGGTTTCTGTCTGTTCTACATGAGTCTGGTTCTGATCCAGGTTTCTGTCTGTTCTACATGAGTCTGGTTCTGATCCAGGTTTCTGTCTGTTCATCATGAGTCTGGTTCTGATCCAGGTTTCTGTCTGTTCATCATGAGTATGGTTCTGATCCAGGTTTCTGTCTGTTCATCATGAGTCTGGTTCTGATCCAGGTTTCTGTCTGTTCATCATGAGTCTGGTTCTGATCCAGGTTTCTGTCTGTTCTACATGAGTCTGGTTCTGATCCAGGTTTCTGTCTGTTCTTCATGAGTCTGGTTCTGATCCAGGTTTCTGTCTGTTCATCATGAGTCTGGTTCTGATCCAGGTTTCTGCCTGTTCATGAGTCTGGTTCTGATCCAGGTTTCTGTCTGTTCATCATGAGTCTGGTTCTGATCCAGGTTTCTGTCTGTTCTACATGAGTCTGGTTCTGATCCAGGTTTCTGTTCAACATGAGTCTGATTCTGATCCAGGTTTCTGTCTGTTCATCATGAGTCTGGTTCTGATCCAGGTTTCTGTCTGTTCATCATGAGTCTGGTTCTGATCCAGGTTTCTGTCTGTTCTACATGAGTCTGGTTCTGATCCAGGTTTCTGTTCAACATGAGTCTGATTCTGATCCAGGTTTCTGTCTGTTCATCATGAGTCTGGTTCTGATCCAGGTTTCTGTCTGTTCTACATGAGTCTGGTTCTGATCCAGGTTTCTGTCTGTTCAACATGAGTCTGGTTCTGATCCAGGTTTCTGTCTGTTCATCATGAGTCTGGTTCTGATCCAGGTTTCTGTCTGTTCAACATGAGTCTGGTTCTGATCCAGGTTTCTGTCTGTTCAACATGAGTCTGGTTCTAATCCAGGTTTCTGAAACCTTGCTCCGTCTGAATAACTTCAGCTTGTTAACAGACAAAGAGGCGGGGCTTAAGAGTCATATCAGCCATGCCCCTAACTCTTCTCCTTCTGATGAGTCATCAAAACATTCACCCCCCGTACAGTGTGTGTCCATCGAGACATGAGCTAATCACACCTATTTGGTTTTTTGAACCAGGCTGTAAACATGTTAATCTCTGCTGTAAAAACAGGCTTTTTAGAATGGGTGTGTATGTGACTTCCTGTGCTTCTGCAGCCAGCCTCTAGTGGACACTCCAGGAACTGCAGGATGTTACACTTCAGCATCGACTTTATTTATTAACAGTAGAGGTTGCTGATTGGTTCTCCCCACAGACTACAACACGTGGACGTCATCATCGTTTCCTGAAGAGACGCGGTCGCCATATTGGAAATACCAAACTTAAGAAACAGGAAAAGAGGCGGAGATGAGGCGGGGCTTTAACCTGTCTGTCAACTCAGCCCCGCCCCTTATTGTAAATAGAGGATATTGATAATAACAGGAGGTGTGCTGCGCTCAGTGGCGCCCCCTGCAGGTCAGGTTGAACACATAAAGAAGTGAATGAGAACACATGACCCTTTAGCATCGACCTGTGAGGCGTTCAGGTAACCTTACGTCTGATTTGATCCTCTATCACCTGAACACACCACGGCTGCTAACGTGCCTCTCAGCAGCCAATCAGAGAGCTCAGACGGATTCAGCTGGTTTTTAACCCAACAGTGTGCTCTCTGTTTGAACTGCCACACGAACATTTAAATCAACTTCTTTACTGGGAATCCTTTTCACTCCCAGTTCAGAGTCTGAAGAACCAGTAAAGGAAACTGGTTTGAGAAGTGGTCAAAGTGAAGAATGAATCTGACCTGCTCCGGGTCCCTCTCGCTGACCGGGGTCAGAGGCATCCTGCCGGACATCTTCCTGCCCTCAGTCCGGGAGGAGCATCTCTCCCCGGCAACAGGCCACCTCAGCGGGGCTCAGCTGGGAGGCTCCGCCGGCCGGAGGGAGAGGCAGGCCGGGGCGGCGGCTACAGGAAGGCCCGGTGTGTGCGGCGGAGCGGGACAGAGAAACCCGCATGGAGGCCAGAAGAGAGAGAGAGAGCGAGAGAGAGAGAGAGAGAGAGAGAGAGGAGAAGAGGAGGAAGAAGAGGAGGAGGAGAAAAGTAGAGAAATAGAGATCCTTCCCGCAGCTCCCGGTGCTTTATCCGGTCAAACAGCAGCACTGCGGAGCTACACTGTGACGTCAGAGCTCCTCCCTCCTCGTCATCATCGTCATCATCGTCATCCTAAAAATATCCCAGCATCCTCAGCTGCTCCTCTGGAACATCCTCCTCACAGACTCACCACGTGAGCTCATTTACAGTATTTATATTTATATTTTATTTTGGTAAACCGAACATCCGGTCACACCTTAGTTAAAAATATTAACATGTAGTGATTTATTTCTATGGAAGCCTGAAGCGGACAATCAGTCAAACTGAAAACCAGAAAATGATTTTAATTGATTTGAATCTTTAAATCTTTTTATTATTAACCCTTTCATGAACCATAAAACCACATTTCAAAATAAGATTCTTCAAAGTGAACATTATAAAACACTTCTTTTATTTTGTAATTCACAAACAAAATCACAGATTTTTATTTCTTTTCAAAAACACGTTTTCAGTTTCCACGGGTCCTGGGGGGGGGGGGGGGGGTGATCCTTGATGTCCACGGGCGAGTCCAGAATCTGATGGTGCCCTGAGCTAAACTCACCGGGGGGCGTCCAACTAGCGTTTATCGCCACTACGTCAAAAAAAAAGACTTTCAGCGACCCTGGAACGCTGAGTGCTGTCAGGCGGGGCCCCCTTTGGGAGGTTTTCTACTGTCACTGCTGTCCTCCATGTGGCGCCCCCTTCTGGTCTCGGGTCCCCAGCTGTTGCCCGCCGTGCCCGTTGACGAGCAGCGCCTCTGATGATGTCACGCTTAGTGAACAGCTGATCTCTCACAGATTCATGAACCACACGCCGTTTGTGAGTTTCTGTCGGCCATCTTGATTTTGAAGATATTTTTGGTCCACGTTCTGTCCAGCAGAGGGCGGCGTACGGGCGGACACAATGAGGCCGACACCCATTTCCCCTCAGAGATCTGATGGCGTGGAGGAGGAGGCGTGGTCGACCGCGGCGTGACACTTTGTTTCAGAAGCTGTGATTGGAGGATAAATCAAACGTTGAAGACATTTTAAAGTTCATAGAGTACAAACTCAGAGCGCCGCCCACACGACCACGCCATCACACCGCTGATGTTCTGAAGCTTCCAGCACGTTCACAGTCCGTTGGTTGGCGTGTTGTGAACGTAAACATCGTGGAGGAGCGGAAAGATATCGGATCAAAGCGGCGGGCGTGGCGTGATTGAGAACAGATCGACGCTGCCGTAAGGCGAGAGAAGGAGGGAGGAGGGTAAAGCTGATAATAATAGTGTAGGTAAAATATTCATCTGCCTCAAAGTGAAACAGGTAAGACTGTCCATCTCTTTATAAAGGAGGTGTGGGTTATTTAAAGATCTCTTTTAAAGGAGTCCTGATGTTTAACTCTTTCATACCGTTTGGTTTCCACAGGAAAGAACTCAGGTGTGAAGGAAAGGTTTACCTTATAACCTGAAAACCATCCATCGATTCTTTTCATCCCCTGAGGGATTGACAGACTTGTTGTGAAACTGTTAATAACAAATCATTAAAATCATTTCCCCCGATGTTGATACCAGTGGTGTTTGAGATGACATTCAACTTTATTGTCATTAAACATACACAAGTATAGAGTAATGAAATGAGGTTTGGCATCTCACCAGAAGTACAATAAGCAGAAAGTGCAAGAATCTGTGCTATGTACAAGTAATTACAAAATTTACAGATGTAGACTAAAAACAAAAGTGAATTATTGGGTATATGTGGCTGGATTAATGGGATGCTATAAATATAAATATAAGTATATTTTTAGGATTATAATATACAGATTAAGGTGCAGTGAGCATACTATACTAGATTACAGATAATATACAGAATAAGGACATATTCATTTATTTGTTTATTTATTTGTTTATTTGACAGGGACAGTGTACAGCCAATTAGCTGTAGTCCCTGGGCAGGAGACAGAGACAACGTCAGGTCGATAACTTATTGAGGTGATATGAACATACTATAATACAATAATACAGGTGAATGAGAGATGTGTGTGTATGACCAGGAGGAGTGGTGGGGGTGAGGTGATGTGCAGGGGAAGGGGGGTCAGCGGGGGGCGGAGTTCGGGGGGTAGAGTTCAGTAGAGAGACAGCTCTGGGGAAAAACCTGTTCCTCAGTCTGCTGGTTCTGGTCCAGAGGCTTCTGAAGCGCCTACCGGAGGGCAGGAGGGCAAACAGTCTGTGGGCAGGGTGGGAGGAGTCTTTAAGGATGCCGTGAGCTCGCCACAGACAGCGTTTTCTTTGGACGTCCTCAATGGCAGGAAGTAGACACCTTGTGATGTACTGGCCAGTTTTTTTTTTATACGAGCAGAGTATAGAATAAAGAGAGACGGTGAGGCGGGCAGATCTTTGGAGTTGGAGACGTTCAGATACTACGACGTTCTGATTGATGGTTTCTTAGAGGTCTAAAGTTGTTTTAGAGATTTATGCAGAAACAAACTGAAACAAATATCAATCTGTTGTATTTTTAGATTAGTCTTTTGTCCTTAGTGAGTTCAGACACAAAACAGAAAAGGAGCAGTGGACTCCGGGCGCCGTCACACGAGGCCGTAAACGCCTCACCCTTAAGTCCGGACTCTTCCTCGGCCCAGTTTGAAGAGGTGTTCTTCAGTCCAGACCTCTAAATGTCCTGGTCTCGTCTCTTTCTCGGGGTCTGGGTCTCGTCTCGTTCTCTAAATGTCCTGGTCTCGTCTCTGCCTCGGGGTCAGGGTCTTGACTCGTTCTCTAAATGTCCTGGTCTCGTCTCTGCCTCGGGGTCTTGACTCGTTCTCTAAATGTCCTGGTCTCGTCTCTGCCTCGGGGTCTTGACTCGTTCTCTAAATGTCCTGGTCTCGTCTCTGCCTTGGGGTCTTGACTCGTTCTCTAAATGTCCTGGTCTCGTCTCTGTCTCGGGGTCTGGGTCTTGACTCGTTCTCTAAATGTCCTGGTCTCGTCTCTGTCTCGGGGTCTGGGTCTTGACTCGTTCTCTAAATGTCCTGGTCTCGTCTCTGTCTCAGGGTCTTGACTCGTTCTCTAAATGTCCTGGTCTCGTCTGTCTCGGGGTCTGGGTCTTGACTCGTTCTCTAAATGTCCTGGTCTCGTCTCTGCCTCGGGGTCAGGGTCTTAACTAGTTCTCTAAATGTCCATTTCCAAAAAACTGATATAAAAATAGAACAGATTGATATTTTTTTCAAACTGACATTTAAGGAGTTAAATTCCAAATAAGTATTAGTAGTTTTGAGCAGGGCTGAAGTTGTTTAAGAGATTTGTGTTTTATTTTTAGATGAGATTTGAGTCGTGAGTGACTTCAGAGGGGAGTAAATGAAAGTGATGCCTGAAGGTTAACAGATGAATCCTCAGGATGGCGCTCTGCTGCCACCTGCTGGTTCCTCTGCGTTACTGCACGCTGCTCACTCTTTCCTCTCGTGTAAAGAAGGACGCAGCAGCCGCTTGTGTTTGTAGTTTGGTTTAATATTGTACTGAAAAATAAATTAACGAAAAAACATAACTTTAAATGCAACAAAAGACGAAGAAAAAAAAAAAACAAAGATCCAGATTATAAACATCGTTTACCAGCAGGGGGAGCCGCAGCGCTCATGTCCGATTAAACTTACAAATATATATAAAAAAGGAATTTATTAGACATATCCACACATCACAAAGCATTCCTTTACATCCCGCCCCACCACGAGCGTCCAACACCCGTGACCACGAGCGGCCAGAACCCGTGACCACGAGCATCTGCACCCGTGACCACGAGCGGCCAGAACCCGTGACCACGAGCGTCCAACACCCGTGACCACGAGCGTCCAACACCCGTGACCACGAGCGTCCAACACCCGTGACCACGAGCGGCCAGAACCCGTGACCACGAGCATCTGCACCCGTGACCACGAGCGGCCAGAACCCGTGACCACGAGCGGCCAGAACCCGTGACCACGAGCGTCCAACACCCGTGACCACGAGCGTCCAACACCCGTGACCACGAGCGTCCAACACCCGTGACCACGAGCGGCCAGAACCCGTGACCACGAGCGTCCAACACCCGTGACCACGAGCGTCCAACACCCGTGACCACGAGCGTCCAACACCCGTGACCACGAGCGGCCAGAACCCGTGACCACGAGCGTCCAACACCCGTGACCACGAGCGTCCAACACCCGTGACCACGAGCGGCCAGAACCCGTGACCACGAGCGTCCAACACCCGTGACCACGAGCGGCCAGAACCCGTGACCACGAGCGTCCAACACCCGTGACCACGAGCGGCCAGAACCCGTGACCACGGGCGTCCAACACCCGTGACCACGAGCGTCCAACACCCGTGACCACGAGCGTCTGCACCCGTGACCACGAGCGGCCAGAACCCGTGACCACGGGCGTCCAACACCCGTGACCACGAGCGTCCAACACCCGTGACCACGAGCGTCTGCACCCGTGACCACGAGCGGCCAGAACCCGTAACCACCAGCGTTTGCCACCGGTAACCCCGAGGCTCGCAACCCGTAACCTTAAGGCTTGCAACCCGTTCCCGAGGCTCGCCACCCGTTACGTGGATGCACGCCACCCGTTACGTGGATGCACGTCACCCTCCAGCTACAAAAAGGTTCTAGAAAAGTTATATTTATATATGTATATATATATCTTCAAACGTGCCCTGTGACAGTGAGGCTGTACAGAAACAAAGCACACGGTGGTGACCCCGACGGGGATGGAATGATGACTAAAGAGAAATAAAGTGATGAACTTTGACCCCCAGAAAGAGAGAGAGAAGAGGGGGGGGGGGGGGGCGAGAGACAGAGAGAGAAAGGGGGGTCCCGTGATTGGAATCAAACGTTTCAGTGAAGACGTACAAAAAGTTACAGTGCTTTGAAAAGAGGAAGGGGAGGAGCCTAAAGAGGAGGAGGAGGGTGAAAGGAGGAATGACCTGGAGTTAAATAACTTATTAAATATCCTCTCCAGGTCTCAGAATGTATCGAAGGAAAGAATTTAAATCTTTATGGAATCATCGTCTTCATCGTCATGGCAA
>NC_083613.1:35653331-35665831 GCF_963584025.1 Labrus mixtus | reverse complement strand
ATGTAAACACACACACGATGTAAACACACACACACACACGATGTAAACACACACACACACACACACGATGTAAACACACACACACACACACGATGTAAACACATGATGTAAACACACACGATGTAAACACACACACGATGTAAACACACGCACGATGTAAACACACACGATGTAAACACACACGATGTAAACACACACACACACGATGTAAACACACGATGTAAACACACACGATGTAAACACACGATGTAAACACACACGATGTAAACACACACGATGTAAACACATGATGTAAACACACACGATGTAAACACATGATGTAAACACACACGATGTAAACACATGATGTAAACACATGATGTAAACACACACGATGTAAACACACACACACGATGTAAACACACACACACGATGTAAACACATGATGTAAACACACACGATGTAAACACACGATGTAAACACACACGATGTAAACACATGATGTAAACACACACGATGTAAACACACACGATGTAAACACACACGATGTAAACACACACACACGATGTAAACACACGATGTAAACACACACGATGTAAACACATGATGTAAACACACACGATGTAAACACACACACGATGTAAACACATGATGTAAACACATGATGTAAACACACACACACACGATGTAAACACACGATGTAAACACATGATGTAAACACACACACGAATCAGGTCAAACTCACCTGCAGTCTCTTCTCCAGGAAGCTCCGCCCCCCCTCCAGACCGTACGGGTGCTCGTAGGGGTAACTCCAGTCCCGGATCAGGAACATCAGAGTCTGGACACATGAAGGACACGTGAAGGTCATTCATCAGAAGCGTCTCCGAGTGACTCAAAGTCCACACAGGAAGTGACGATTCGTTCCACAAATCAAAGAACTGCAGAGTGTTTAGCTCCACCCTTTAGGGTCGGTCGGTACGCTTTGCACGCTAACAGAAGGCGAGCACAAAAGTAGGACGCTACAGATCCGTTATTTTTGTTCCATTTCAACTGTGGAGTGGAAACGCCAAAAAATGACACGGTAATAAAGGACCTGATACAGTGGTGGGGGGGGGGGGGGGGGGGCAAAATTCCCCCAGATACGTGTGCGTGGCGTGTCAGCACCGTGCTCAGACCGACATCTGGAGTCCTGAGACCAAGGAGTTATTACCGAATCAGGAGTGAGATGTATGAGGGATAAGAAACAGACGATCTGATTGGCTCTGACTCGTCTCGTGGCGTGCTTCTAGCAGGTCGGTAAGAACGATGCCATTTTGTTGATACAGTGAATGTCTGCTCCACTGAGACGACCCGACACGGATCTGGTAGAATCTAACTGAAGATCACTTCCTGTTCTGGTCTCTAAAGGGGAATCAGGAGGTCGTACCTGGAAGGGTTTCTCGTAGACTTCCTCCATGGCGAGCCGGCCGTATTCAGTGAAGAGCTGCGGAGAGGACAAACATCACGAGATCAATCAGAGGGAGTGTGTGTGTGCGCGTGACTCTCTGCAGCTCTAAATGTTTTAATGAGCCTCTCATGCGGCTCAGATTCAAAGAAGAAGAAAACTCCAAACATGGAAGCTTCAGCTTCAGGTCTTAACCCTGAACTCCAGGAGGAGAATAAACACACCTGATATGGAGATCTCCACTCAGAGGTTTAACAGTGAAGCCGTCTGGAGTCAGAACAAGATTTGTTATCAGAACGACAGAAAGCTCAGCGGAGAGGAGGAGTCACAAAATTAACGACCTGAAAAGGACGCACTAACCCGGGCTGCAGTGTTTATTCAAGGTTCAAACATTCATTCAAACAGGGGGAGGAAGTTCAACTTGGAAATGTAATGAGCCTTTCTGCAGACAGCAGCTCACTGATTGGAGGACAGACACAGGGTCTCTAGAAACCTGCAACTCTCCAAGCTGGCTCGCTCTTATTTAAGTAAACCAGGAGCAGGTGTTCTGGTCAGCAGCTCATATTGTTAATAAAACAAGAGCTGCACTCGATTCTGATC
Source organism: Labrus mixtus (assembly GCF_963584025.1). Lineage (NCBI taxonomy): Eukaryota > Metazoa > Chordata > Actinopteri > Labriformes > Labridae > Labrus > Labrus mixtus. The sequence continues at coordinate 35,663,808 of NC_083613.1, read as the reverse complement.
AAGTTCATAAACATGTTTCTGCTGAATATGAGAGCGAGGAGCCGCTGGTACGTCCCCTCATGTCATGTAGGAACAGAAGCTTCTTTTTAAACTTTTCTACAGTTGACATTATTCTGCACTAATCCATTCATACACCGTCACTGAAGCAGAGGGAGCAATGCGGGGTTAAGTGTCTTGCCCAAGGACACATCGGACATGTTGTCCAGCTGGGATCAAACCCTCGACCTACCAGTTGAGAGGAGACGACTCTACCCACTGAGACACAGCCGGGTCCGATTCACAAAACCACGCAGACAGTTCAATGCACCTCAGTATTTATAAGAGATGTGACACTCAAACTTTCCAGTAATCAGGATGCACTTCCACATGCCTTCAAAATAAAAGCTGTGTAAACAAAGTGTGTAAACATTGGGTCTGACCTGGAGGTGCTGCAGGTCGTCTTCCTGAACGTTCTGGGACAGATTGTATACCTGAAACACAAACAGCTGTCAGACTCTGGCTCTCACTACAGACGTTTGTTACCTGAACACAGATGTCTCACCTGCACCGAGCTGGTCATGGTGCTCAGAGCGAACAGCGTGGCGCAGTCTTTGATGGTGGACTGGCTGTCGAACGCCCCCTGGGTGTCCATTAGTAGAACTGCAACCTGAAACAAAATCACACAGGTCACCCGTGTGGTCGTTTTGGATCTCTTAAAGGGTTCAGAAGTTTCTGGTTCCCGTGGACTCACCTTGCTGCCGTCTGGTTTCTTCACCACAAACACTTCACTCCACGCCAGGATGCCCGTCGTCTCCCTCTCGCAGCCGCCTCGCCAGGTGAAGCCGGTCAGAGGCTGCTCCTCCCCGCCGACCCACGAGTCACACTGGACAAAGACAAACAGACGAGGTTATCGCTCTGTTCCAGAGTCGTCTTTAAACGCCATGAACCCGTTTGTTGTTTTAGAAAGAGGAATAAACAGTGGTGGTCTTGATTTAATATCTGATATAATATTATGAGATAATATTAACTGAGGCAGTCAGATGATTTGATGACGTAGAGATTGAGACCTTCAAAGAGAGTTCTCGATTATTGAGAGTAAGAAAGGACTACAAAGCAAAATGGAGACAATATTTGACAGATCAGTAGATAAGGTGCTCAGTGGTTTGCCCCACACTCATTCTAACAACTTTATGTCGTTTACCTCCTTTTCACCGATTTATTTGATCTTATCATGTAAATGATGAGAAGCAATTTAAAGACCCCTGGTGAGCTGCAGTACTGAGGTTATGACCTAAAATTTAACATGTCTAAATGTCTGGCAATTATTCTGATGTTGTTATGTTGTTGATGTTTTCTGTTGAAAAAAATAAAATAAAATAAAGAGTTCTGGAGAGCGGACTAATGACCACTAAACTAAAACGACCTTAAACTGGTGTTCAGGATCTAAACGGGGACCCACTCAGAGTCAAAGCAGAGAAACTTACTTTCTCTGAGCGTGTTCAGAGGTCAAGTCACGTACGCCAATCCAGTGTGGCCTGACCTGTGTGGGCGGGGCTTATTTCATGCATAAATATGTCCTTTATGTGTGACTAAGCAGCAGAGGGGAGGGGGGGGGACGCCCCACAGAGCCGACATTGTGCCCGAATAAAATCCTCTTTACAGAGTCATGTAACCCTCCAGAATGTTCCTTGACACTTACCGTAGATTACCAAAGTCAAAAGGTCGAGTCACACCGCCGCACACACAGTTAACATGTGGATCAGAGGTTTAGGGGATTATTTCCTGCTGCTGTGTTTTAAAGCTAAAGGAGCCGCTGACAGAGATCTTCAACAGGGAGACATGAACTTCATGTGTGCTCGTTCATGAAGTGTACTGTGCTGAAGAACACCTCTACAAACCGGGCCGAGGATAGGAAGTGTACCGTGCTGAAGAACACCTCTACAAACCGGGCCGAGGATAGGAAGTGTACCGTGCTGAAGAACACCTCTACAAACCGGGCCCAGGATAGGAAGTGTACCGTGCTGAAGAACACCTCTACAAACCGGGCCGAGGATAGGAAGTGTACCGTGCACTGGTAAAGTGGACTTTAGGGGTGAAGCGTGTTCAGGCTCGGTACAGGTGACCTCGTGTGAGTGCGCTCTTAAAGGAAACTGATGAATGTTTGAAAGTTGCTGATTGTTAGAGAAACAGAAATTAAAGCAAACATTCAAAAAAGCAAATATTCTGACTGAAAATTCTCAACATATAAAAGAAGAAATAAATAAATAATTTGAATATTTGTTTTCTGTGTAAGAAATAAAAACTGAACTTTTTCTTCTTTTTCCTCAAAGCCGTCGTGTTGGTTAGTTTTAGTTTGATTTGATGATTCAGTCTCAAAGCCAACGTGTTGGTTAGTTTTAGTTTGACTTGATGATTCAGTCTCAAAGCCATCGTGTTGGTTAGTTTTAGTTTGATTTGATGATTCAGTCTCAAAGCCAACGTGTTGGTTAGTTTTAGTTTGATTTGATGATTCAGTCTCAAAGCCGTCGTGTTGGTTAGTTTTAGTTTGATTTGATGATTCAGTCTCCCCCTGACTGACATTAGTTTTACCTGTTTGTACATGAAGCGCAGCATGAAGTCCAGCAGGAAGGACTTGCCCTTGCGGAAAGCTCCGGCCACGCAGACGACGACGACGTTGAGGTCCTGCACCGCCTCCTGCAGCAGCAGCCGCTCCAACGCCACCTCCTGCAGAGAGAACGAGTGCTCCTCCTCATCCGCCACCACGAGCTGCACCGGCCGGGCCACGCCCACCTCCTCCTCCAGAAGGTCGTCTTCCTCCTGGTCACGTGTCATCGTGGGTTTGTCTGGAGAGAGAAAGTGATCGTTACGAGAGAGCGACCTGCAGATCCTCTGATTTAAAGAGAATAAAGAGACGGGGGCGATCGCAGCACCCTGACTCGAGTAATAAAATAAATCTGCAGTCACCTGAAACGTTCACTCTGAGCGTTAGAGCGCTCACTTTAAGAAAACTTAGAACGCCTTCAGGAAGTGACACGCTAACGTTCCAATGCCTTCATAGTCTGACTTTAACAAATGAGTCCCCGTGTGCCGTACTTCGTGTTTAATAACAAAGAACAGATTCTTTAAAATCTGAAGTGATCGATCTGCGGGCAGCATGACCTTTAACTGCCCGGGTGTCGACCACAGCGGCGTGCAGGCATTACAGCCGACATCCTGCCAACAGGTCAACGGTTCTTTACTGAGGGAGAACACAACCACTTCCTGTGACTGAGTTCAACGCCCTCCGGCCGCCGCTGCTTGGCGCCCCTCAGAAAGTTAAGTCTTGATAGTAGCCACTGGTTTAACCCCGTGACTCCTGTTATTGATTACTTAAACTTTCACCCCGTGTGGTGTCATTACACAAAGACACCACACGGGGGCGTCATCTTTGTTAAACACTGATTGGTTCGTTGTCTCTGACACTCCGTCTGTTGTTTGTAAGTGTTTGCATGGTCGGCGTGAACGCTGGAGGGGGATAAATTCAGTTTTCTAAGTGGACGCTCAGACGGCGTTTAATAAAATGTGGCGTTGAGAAGTGACAGCGGACAAAGTTTCCTGACATCCCGCTGTGAGTGAAGCTTCCCCGGAGCTGAGCCAAAACAAAGAGTGAAGGGAGTCAGTGCTGTTAAGGATGACTGGAGGTTTAAATACACGGAGCCGTCTCCTTGTATGGCATGGATAAAGTCGACCGCCTCTGGGAGCTTGGCGTCTGATTCTGGACATATTTGGGGGTTTTGGGTCTCAGTGAAAGACTTTGTTTTATTTCTCCCTGGTATGAATCAAGCTGCACAGATTTCTGTTTTCATGCATGAGAGTGTGACCTTGTGTAAGCATGACAGCAGCGTGATCCCACAGCTCAGCTAACGGGCCCGAGCAGCGGCGCCCGCAGCCCCCCGAGAGGAAGAAGAAGAGTCTTCATTCAGGTCAGCGAGGAACTGCTCGGGCCATGTGAGCGCTCTGCAGCAACACCACCACGACTGATCTGCTTCAAATACACACGGCATGAAAAGAGTTCGCCGTTCAGAGCGCCATGTGTGCTCTCAGCGAGGCTTTTAAGAGACTCAGTGATCCGCTGAGTCCTCTGTGTTCAGGACACGAGCTGCCTCAGGACAAACACGTCTTCTTCTGCACAGACGCACAAGTGCAGCGTTACACGCTAAACACAGAAACATGTCATCTGTAGGTTCAAAGAACAATGTCAAACATGGGTGTTGTAGTTCTTCAGTGTAGTTCTTTTCCTCGATTTACTGAATAAAACGTTGTTGTTTATTTATGTCGCACATTTCAACAACAAGGCAATTCAAAGTGCTTCTTGACAGAGGAAAGAAAAGAAACATTAAATAGAACATTTAAAATCAATGAAATTATTAAATCTAAAAATATGTTCAAATTAAAATAATTCAAATTAAATAAAATAAAAAGTAAAGAAATTAAAAGAGTTAAAATAATAATAATGACAGTGCAGAGTAAAAGTTTTAAATCTTATTAAAGCTGTAAACAGGTGTGTTGATATCAGACAACCTCGTGTCTCCTACAGGAACAGAAACCATCGTCTCACACTCAGGTATCTCGTGGTCAGTCTACCTGTGATGGTTATGACATCACCCTATAAGGTCAATCCTGTTTTTCTAAGACTTCCTCGTCATGAGGCACTAATCATCTGAATCCACAAAGGTTTGGTTCCATTTCTCTTTCTGACGAAACATTTCCAACCCTAAAAAAACGCCAGCTTAGCGTTTTAAGATGGACGAGGAGACGGAGCATTTCCTGCTGGTTGACCTGAGTGTGGTTAGAGGTCGTTAGTCTCTACAAACAGCATGAATATATTTCACACTCAGAAGCAGCTAGAGACGATGATGTAACCATCCAACTCACAGCAGCCGTTCTCGCCAACACTCCTGACCAACGGCACGTTTGATCAGCATCTCTACACAGGAAGGGGATCGTGAATACTTCGTAGCCACGCTGTGTTCCCGTGCTCGTGCGTGAACTTTACCGTGCCGTGGCCGACTGCATCAAACCGGGCCGAGCAAGTGTAGCGAGCTTGAGCACGCCACTAGTCAAACAAACTCGACTTTCCGGGTCAAACGTGCTCGGTACAGATCGTGTGCTGGATTTCACACATTCAGACCCTTAAAGAGCGAGCACATCACGGGGCGGCAGTAACTCAGTCTGTAGGAACTTGGGTTGGGAACTGGAGAGTCGCCGGTTCAAGTCCCGGTGCGGACCAAATCTGGAAGTTGGTCTGGTAGCTGGAGAGGTTCCAGATCACCTCCTGAGCACTGCCGAGGTGCCCTTGAGCAAGGCACCAAACCCCCTCCCCACCACCAGCTCAGGAGTGCCCGCTGTGGGCCGCTCCCTCACTCTGGCTTCTCTCCACAGGATCCCGTTTGTCCTGTTTTGTCAAATGAAACGTCACATTCTTCCTTTCACGTTCAGAGAGGACAACATTTCATGGTACAGCCTGTTCTCTGGAAGGACATCATTCAGCAACCTCTGCTCCTTAATGCTCACACGCCTCTGAAACATCACATGTGTAAGAATTCCTGTTTTCTGAGGGAGAACAAAAGAGCTGAATGTTTCAGAGTGTGAGCTCCAGATCTGGAGTAAGAGGATCACCAGGACCAGTGAGCATCACATGATGCATGGCTCACTTTCTTGTCCCACTTTGGTGTGAGCGCAGAGCGAGCAGCTCCTCCCAGCGCCGCCCCGGCAGGTCAAACACAGAGAGGAGCTGAAACAGCTGTAAACACACCTGGACCACAGTGTAGATAACACTTCTTTAAAAAGCACTGATAAGGTTCAACATCCACAGCAGGCCTCCTCATGCTAGCTGAGCTAACCAGCTGTGATAAAGATTAGCCACATAGCTACTCATCCGTTAGCTGCTGCAGGTAATGTAGCAGAAGTCGTTAGCTGGATAGCTAGCAGCTCGGCGAGGGCGTCTAGTATCCGTCCCAAATCTTTTTCTCCAAGCAGCCGCTTAATGCTGCCAACGCTCTCCACTCTACAATTTGGGAAAGATGCTGGCACTCAGAAAAACACACGAGGTGGACACGGGGCCTGAGGAATAACCAAATATTGGGAGTCTGGGACTTCTACTACTGTTCCCGTGGTAACAAACAGATACCGTTTGATTTAAACTAGAATCTTATGGAAGTTTAATATTCTGGTTTCTTGAACTCTTTCCACTTCTGCTCATCAGAGTCAGAAACACTCCAAAAAGAAGATAGATGAGAACACATTCACAGAAACACACAGCTACAGAAACCTCCTCAAGTTAACACACACAGCTACAGAAACCTCCTCAAGTTAACACACACAGCTACAGAAACCTCCTCAAGTTAACACACACAGCTACAGAAACCTCCTCAAGTTAACACACACACACAGCTACAGAAACCTCCTCAAGTTAACACACACACACAGCTACAGAAACCTCCTCAAGTTAACACACACAGCTACAGAAACCTCCTCAAGTTAACACACACACAGCTACAGAAACCTCCTCAAGTTAACACACACACAGCTACAGAAACCTCCTCAAGTTAACACACACACAGCTACAGAAACCACCTCAAGTTAACACACACACAGCTACAGAAACCTCCTCAAGTTAACACACACACAGCTACAGAAACCTCCTCAAGTTAACACACACACAGCTACAGAAACCTCCTCAAGTTAACACACACAGCTACAGAAACCTCCTCAAGTTAACACACACACACAGCTACAGAAACCTCCTCAAGTTAACACACACACAGCTACAGAAACCTCCTCAAGTTAACACACACACACAGCTACAGAAACCTCCTCAAGTTAACACACACACACAGCTACAGAAACCTCCTCAAGTTAACACACACACACAGCTACAGAAACCTCCTCAAGTTAAAACACACAGCTACAGAAACCTCCTCAAGTTAACACACACACAGCTACAGAAACCTCCTCAAGTTAAAACACACACACAGCTACAGAAACCTCCTCAAGTTAACACACAGCTACAGAAACCTCCTCAAGTTAACACACACAGCTACAGAAACCTCCTCAAGTTAACACACACAGCTACAGAAACCTCCTCAAGTTAACACACACAGCTACAGAAACCTCCTCAAGTTAAAACACACACACAGCTACAGAAACCTCCTCAAGTTAACACACACACAGCTACAGAAACCTCCTCAAGTTAACACACACACAGCTACAGAAACCTCCTCAAGTTAACACACACACAGCTACAGAAACCTCCTCAAGTTAAAACACACACACAGCTACAGAAACCTCCTCAAGTTAACACACACACAGCTACAGAAACCTCAAGTTAAAACACACAGCTACAGAAACCTCCTCAAGTTAACACACACACAGCTACAGAAACCTCCTCAAGTTAACACACACACACAGCTACAGAAACCTCCTCAAGTTAACACACACACACAGCTACAGAAACCTCCTCAAGTTAACACACACACACAGCTACAGAAACCTCCTCAAGTTAACACACACACAGCTACAGAAACCTCCTCAAGTTAACACACACAGCTACAGAAACCTCCTCAAGTTAACACACACACAGCTACAGAAACCTCCTCAAGTTAACACACACACACAGCTACAGAAACCTCCTCAAGTTAACACACACACACAGCTACAGAAACCTCCTCAAGTTAACACACACACACAGCTACAGAAACCTCCTCAAGTTAACACACACACACAGCTACAGAAACCTCCTCAAGTTAAAACACACACAAGTTGTCAGTCTGAGTGGATTTTATAAATCTAGAAATATCAACGTATATCCGTTACAAAATGAGTCGATACCGATGGTCACTGGATACGCTGATATCAGGCTGATGTGAGAACGCAGCAGGATATAATCAGGAGAATTCACCTGGGGCCAGTGGGAGGGGGTGTGATCGCTGCACGACCATAGACTGTCTGCACGCCACCTCTACCATCTCCGTGCGTGTAATCAACCTCACCGCTGTGAGGTGCGTGTGAACGAGCAGATCAGGAGAACATCCGGAGCGGCGTCCTGAAACAACCTCGGATGTGTTCAGGAGTGCAGACGGGACCTTTACTAATCCTGATCTACAGCTGACATTCATCCAGTTTGAGTTATTATTCCCTCAAATTATGAAAACAAGATCATCGAGATTAAACGATGACTGTGCCACACGCCGTGTTGCGCTCGTTTTGTCACGTGTGGTTAAGGTTTAAACGTTTTAATTTATTGCTTGTTTCTCAAAGCGTTCAGAGAATTTACAGTCGATAAATTCACTCGATGCGGATGTCGTAAATCGACGAGTAATCGTGTTTAATTAATCGTAGTCATGATTTTGGCGTTATCGAGCCGTCGTCACATTTACACTAAAACTAATCTCAGTTTGTTTTAGTCAACATATATTCTAATTAAATCATTTTTATTACAATAAATCTTAAAATCACTTTCACAGCTCTCTAACTTTATACCAAATCAACACTTTAAGATGAGTTAATATTTATCTGTCCTAAAAACATTTTTACACATTAAATCTGATAAACAGATTTGAAATGATGTTTTATTATATTATTATAATTTATGTTGATTTAAGGGATGATTATTAAATTATTAAAAGAGTCAGAGTTAAGTTTCCAGCTTTCTTTTCGTTAAAAATTTTGTTTTGTGTAAATTGTTCAATGTTTAAAGCAGGTTTTGTTCAAGCTGAGTTAACCTCCCACAACACAACATTATTCAGTCTGATTCACAGAGATCATATTATTCACACTGAGAAACCATTAGCTCGTAGAGGCTACCCGCTGTTAGCTCGTAGAGGCTAGCCGCTGTCAGTTCTTGGTCCCCTTCTCCATATACACAAGCTCACTTGGTTCAATAATCCGCTCTCATGGCTTCTCATACCACTGCTATGCTGACGATACCCAGCTCTTCCTGTCACTGCTATGCTGATAATCCAGCTCTTCCTGTCACTGCTATGCTGACGATACAAGAATCTCATCATGCCTTGCTGATATCTCTAAATGGATGAATGAACGCCACCTTCAACTCAACCTTTCAAAGACTGAGCTCCTTGTCATCCCAGCCAGTCCCTCTATGCAACCACAGATCAATATCCAGCTTGGAACAACCAAACTCATGCCCACAAAGTCTGCCCGGAACCTGGGTGTCATGATTGATGACCAGCTAACTTTTAAGGTTCAAGTAGCCTCGATTGCCCGGTCATGTGGATTTGCCCTGAACAACATCAGGAAGATCAGACCTTACCTGTCAGAACTACACAGCTCCTGGTTCAGGCTCTTACCAGTCAGAACTACACAGCTCCTGGTTCAGGCTCTTACCTGTCAGAACTACACAGCTCCTGATTCAGGCTCCTACCAGTCAGAACTACACAGCTCCTGGTTCAGGCTCTTACCAGTCAGAACTACACAGCTCCTGGTTCAGGCTCTTACCAGTCAGAACTACACAGCTCCTGGTTCAGGCTCTTACCTGTCAGAACTACACAGCTCCTGGTTCAGGCTCTTGTGATATCTCTACTGGCAGGACTTCAACCTGTCACTCAGCTGTTCATCTCCTTCCACTGGCTCACATCACATTTAAAACTTCATTCATACACTGAAGCAGAGGGAGCATCTCAGGGTGAAGTGTCCAACGACACATCGGACATGTTGCTCAGCTGGGGATCGAACCCTCCACCTTCCAGTTGAGAGGAGACGACTCTACCCACTGAGGCACAGCCACCCAGAGAGAATTGTAGAATTGTTAGCTCGTAGCAGCTAATCTCTCTGTTAGCTCGTAGCAGCTAGCCTCTCTGTTAGCTCGTAGCAACTAGCCTCTCTGTTAGCTCGTAGCAGCTAGCCTCTGTTAGCTCTGTTAGCTCGTAGCAGCTAGCCTCTGTTAGCTCTGTTAGCTCGTAGCAGCTAGCCTCTGTTAGCTCGTAGCAGCTAGCCTCTGTTAGCTCTGTTAGCTCGTAGCAGCTAGCCTCTCTGTTAGCTCGTAGCAGCTAGCCTCTGTTAGCCGCGCTGCTAACAACAAACACACAGCTGGAGCTTCATGATGAGAGTCTCAGTCACGCTGAGTGGATACACTCAGACACGACCCACGGAGCCCCGAGGGGACACACACCGGGACACACAGAGAGATTTAACCGAAAGAGGTGAAGGAGAAACAACCGGACACACCGGGACACACACCGGGACACACACCGGGACACACACCGGGGGTTAGCACAGCCCTGCGTGTCCTCTCCGGTGTCTCTAACATCTTTAAACACTTCGTGGATTTATAATCACCGTCTGTGAAGATGCTGTTGCTCCGACGCTTCACCCTGCTCTCCTCCGCCGCCATCTTTCCTGCTGAATGCGCTGACGTCACACAACTCAAAGCCGCGGTTCTTGTCCGCGCGGTCCTAAAATACTGAGCCGAAGCCCCGCCCCCTTTTCAAGCTAGCTTCTG
>NC_083613.1:35599149-35623131 GCF_963584025.1 Labrus mixtus | reverse complement strand
CACATAACCTACACACACACATAACCTACACACAGACACATAGCCTACACACACACACACATAACCTACACACACACACACATAACCTACACACAGACACACACAAACATAACCTACACACACATAACCTACACACAGACACACACAAACATAACCTACACACACATAACCTACACACAGACACACACAAACATAACCTACACACACATAACCTACACACAGACACACACAAACATAACCTACACACACATAACCTACACACAGACACACACACACATAACCTACACACACATAACCTACACACAGACACACACAAACATAACCTACACACACATAACCTACACACACACACACACATAACCTACACACACACATAACCTACACACACACATAACCTACACACACACACACACACATAACCTACACACACACATAACCTACACACACACATAACCTACAAACACACACACACACACACACACACATAACCTACACACACACATAACCTACACACACACATAACCTACAAACACACACACACACACATAACCTACACACACACATAACCTACACACACACATAACCTACACACACACACACATAACCTACACACACATATAACCTACACACACACATAACCTACACACACACACACATAACCTACACACACATATAACCTACACACACACATAACCTACACACACACATAACCTACAAACACACATAACCTACACACACACATAACCTACACACACACATAACCTACACACACACACACATAACCTACACACACACACACATAACCTACACACACATATAACCTACACACACACATAACCTACAAACACACATAACCTACACACACACATAACCTACAAACACACACACACACACACACACACACACATAACCTACACACACACATAACCTACACACACACATAACCTACAAACACACACACACACACACACACACATAACCTACACACACACATAACCTACACACACACATAACCTACACACACACACACATAACCTACACACACATATAACCTACACACACACATAACCTACACACACACATAACCTACACACACACATAACCTACACACACACACACACATAACCTACAAACACACATAACCTACACACACACACATAACCTACACACACACATAACCTACACACACACATAACCTACAAACACACATAACCTACAAACACACACACACACACACACACACATAACCTACACACACACATAACCTACAAACACACACACACACACACACATAACCTACACACACACATAACCTACACACACACATAACCTACACACACACACACACACACACACACATAACCTACACACACACATAACCTACACACACACATAACCTACACACACACATAACCTACACACACATAACCTACACACACACAACCTACACACAGACACATAACCTACACACACACATAACCTACACACACACATAACCTACACACACATAACCTACACACACACATAACATACACACACATAACATACACACACACATAACCTACACACACATAACCTACACACACATAACATACACACACACATAACCTACACACACATAACCTACACACACACACACACACACACACACACACACACACACACATAACCTACACACATATAACCTACACACACACACACACACACACATAACCTACACACACACATAACCGACACACAGACATAACCTACACACAGACACACACATAACCCACACACACACACACACACACACACACACACACACACATAACCTACGTACACACATAACCTACACACACACACACACACACATAACCTACACTCACATAACCTACACACACACACACACACACACACACATAACCTACACACACACATAACCGACACACAGACATAACCTACACACACACACACAACCTACACACACACACACACATAACCTACACTCAGACATAACCTACACACAGACACACACATAACCCACACACACACACACACACACACACACACACACACACACATAACCTACGTACACACATAACCTACACACACACACACACACACATAACCTACACTCAGACATAACCTACACACACACACACACACACACACATAACCTACACACACACACACACACACATAACCTACACTCACATAACCTACACACACACACACACACACACACATAACCTACACACACACACACACACATCTAGGTTAAAAACATCAGGTTGAGTTATGTGGTCAGAAGTAAGAAATGTTAATATGTTTTAAATCTGAGTCTCAGAGCTGAACTCGTCGCTCTGCGTCAACAGGGAATCCCTGAACCTCCCCGTCGGAAAAAAGGATCGATCTGCAGAGCTGGCAGCTCCCTTTCTCCCCCCTCCTCCCCCTTATCCTCCCTCCTCCTCATTTGATGCTCTGCATTGCAGTGCCAGACCCTCCTCCTCCTCCTCCCCTCCCTCAGGTTGATCTCTGCAGCAGCCCACAAACAGCGGGCGATCCTCAGTGTGAGAAATAAATGCCTGTACAGCCTCCCCCTCCCCCTCCCCCTCCCACCCCTCCCCTGCGTCTCTATATGTCCACTTGATGTCTTACCGCCCTCTACAGGCCAGACAGCAGACATCATCGTCTCTGACTCAGCTGATTAAAGATAGAAATACATTTATTTTAAGTAAGAAGTGCCAATAAAGAAAAAAAAATCCAGAAATGATTTGAAGAAAATTATTTAACTTTATATGAAAATATAAATCATAAATACATGAAGGTGTACAAAAAGCAGAAATAAGGATTTTAATGAATGTGCCAATAAATCCAAATGTTAATATTTGGGCTGAAACACTCTACCACCAGGGGGCTCCCAATCAAAACAAGAACAAAAGAGGATGTTAAGGGTGGGGAGGATTCATGGGAGTGATTCTCTGATCTGATGTTTCCATGGCAACGATAATTATGTCGTGTCTGTCATGGCGTCCGGGGCGGCAAGACACGTCCAGTTACAACTCTGAAATAAAGGTTTTGATGACTGCTTGAAATATTTGAGGTAATGTAAGAACTAAACATCAACATAAAAGATAAATTGAGTCCATTTTTAATCAATTTAGATTTTTTTATGTAAAATTCGACATATTACGGCTTTACATTTTGTGATTTATCTTAAAAAGTTTTTATTCTTAAGTTCTTGTCTTTATTTATTTTAAAATATTTAAATAACAAACGTTACAGTCTGTTTACCCGCTGCAGACGTTACAGTCTGTTTACCGCTGCAGACGTTACAGTCTGTTTACCTGCTGCAGACGTTACAGTCTGTTTACCCGCTGCAGACGTTACAGTCTGTTTACCTGCTGCAGACGTTACGGTCTGTTTACCCGCTGCAGACGTTACAGTCTGTTTACCTGCTGCAAAAGTTACAGTCTGTTTACCTGCTGCAAAAGTTACAGTCTGTTTACTTGCTGTAGCCGTTACAGTCTGTTTACCTGCTGGAGACATTACAGTCTGTTTACCTGCTGTAGCCGTTACAACTTCTTTACTTGCTGCAGACATTACAGTCTGTTTACCTGCTGCAGGCATTACAGCTTGTTTACCTGCTGCAGTCTGTTTACCTGCTGCAGGCATTACAGCTTGTTTACCTGCTGAAGTCTGTTTACCTTCTGCAGGCGTTACAGTCTGTTTACCTGCTGCAGACGTTACAGCTTGTTAACCTGCAGACGTTACAGCCTGTTTACCTGCTGCAGATGTTACAGTCTGTTTACCTGCTGCAGGCATTACAGCTTGTTAACCTGCAGACGTTACAGTCTGTTTACCTGCTGCAGACGTTACAGCCTGTTTACCTACTGCAGGCATTACAGTCTGTTTACCTGCTGCAGGCGTTACAGCTTGTTAACCTGCAGACGTTACAGTCTGTTTACCTGCTGCAGACGTTACAGCTTGTCAACCTGCAGATGTTACAGTCTGTTTACCTGCTGCAGGCGTTACAGTCTGTTTACCTGCTGCAGACGTTACAGTCTGTTTACATGCTGCAGACGTTACAGTCTGTTTACATGGTGCAGACATTACAGTCTGTTTACCTGCTGCAGACATTACAGTCTGTTTACCTGCTGCAGACATTACAGTCTGTTAACCTGCTGCAGGCGTTTCAGTCTGTTTACCTAATGTAGGCAGTCTGTTTACCTGCAGACATTACAGACGTTACAGTCTGTTTACCTGCTGCAGGCGTTACAGTCTGTTTACCTGCTGCAGACGTTACAGCCTGTTTACATGCTGCAGACGTTACAATCTGTTTACCTGCTGCAGATGTTACAATCTGTTTACCCGCGGCCAAAGTTACAATCTGTTTACCTGCTGCAGGCGTTACAGTCTGTTTACCCGCTGCAGGCGTTACAGTCTGTTTACCTGCTGCAGGCGTTACAGCTTGTTAACCTGCAGACGTTACAGTCTGTTTACCTGCAGATGTTACAGTCTGTATACCTGCTGCAGACGTTACTGTCTGTTTACGTGCTGCAGATGTTACAGTCTGTTTACCTGCTGCAGACGTTACAGTCTGTTTACCTGCTGCAGGCGTTACAGCTTGTTAACCTGCAGACGTTACAGTCTGTTTACCTGCTGCAGCCTGTTCACCTGCTGCAGACGTTACAGTCTGTTTATTTGCTACAGATGTTACAGTCTGTTTACCCGCTGCAGACGTTATAATCCGTTTACCCGCTGCAGACGTTACAATCTGTTTACTCGCGGCCGACGTTACATTCTGTTTACCTGCTGCAGGCGTTACAGTCTGTTTACCCGCTGCAGGCGTTACAGTCTGTTTACCTGATGTAGGCAGTCTGTTTACCTGCAGATGTTACAGACGTTACAGTCTGTTTACCTGCTGCAGGCGTTACAGTCTGTTTACATGCTGCAGACGTTACAGTCTGTTTACCCGCTGCAGACATTACAGTCTGTTTACATGCTGCAGACGTTACAGTCTGTTTACCTGCTGCAGGGATTTCACTCTGTTTACCCGCTGCAGACGTTACAGTCTGTTTACCTGCTGCAGGCGTTACAGTCTGTTTACATGCTGCAGACGTTACAGTCTGTTTACCCGCTGCAGACATTACAGTCTGTTTACATGCTGCAGACGTTACAGTCTGTTTACCTGCTGCAGGCATTTCACTCTGTTTACCCGCTGCAGACGTTACAGTCTGTTTACCTGCAAACGTTACAGACGTTTCAGTCTGTTTACATGCTGCAGGCGTTACAATCTGTTTACATGCTGCAGACGTTACAGTCTGTTTACCTGCTGCAGGCGTTACAGTCTGTTTACCTGCTGCAGGCGTTACAGCTTGTTAACCTGCAGATGTTAAAGTCTGTTTACCTGCTGCAGACGTTACAGTCTGTTTACCTGCTGCAGACGTTACAGTCTGTTAACCTGCTGCAGACGTTACAGCTTGTTGACCTGCAGATGTTACAGTCTGTTTACCTGCTGCAGACATTACAGTCTGTTTACCTGCTGCAGGCGTTACAGCTTGTTAACCTGCAGGCGTTACAGTCTATTTACCTGCTGCAGACGTTACAGCCTGTTTACCTGCTGCAGACGTTACAGTCTGTTTACCTGCTGCAGACGTTACAGTCTGTTTACCCGCGGCCGAAGTTACAATCTGTTTACATGCTGCAGGCGTTACAGTCTGTTTACCCGCTGCAGGCGTTACAGTCTGTTTACCTGCTGCATGCGTTACAGCTTGTTAACCTGCAGACGTTACAGTCTGTTTACCTGCAGATGTTACAGTCTGTCTACCTGCTGCAGACGTTACCGTCTGTTTACCCGCTGCAGACGTTACAGTCTGTTTACGTGCTGCAGATGTTACAGTCTGTTTACCTGCTGCAGACGTTACCGTCTGTTTACCCGCTGCAGACATTACAGTCTGTTTATCCGCTGCAGACGTTACAGCCTGTTTACCTTCTGCAGACATTACAGCCTGTTTACCTGCTGCAGGCATTACAGCTTGTTTACTTGCTCCAGATGTTTGTCTGTTTACCTGCTGCAGACGTTACAGTCTGTTTACCTGCTGTAGGCGTTACAGCTTGTTAACCTGCAGACGTTACAGTCTGTTTACCTGCTGCAGTCTGTTTACTTGCTGCAGACGTTATAGTCTGTTTACGTGCTGCAGACGTTACAGTCTGTTTACCTGCTGCAGACGTTACAGTCTGTTTACGTGCTGCAGACGTTACAGTCTGTTTACCTGCTACAGTCTGTTTATCCGCTGCAGACCTTACAGTCTGTTTACCTGCTGGAGTCTGTTTACCTGCTGCAGACGTTACAGTCTGTTTATCCCGCTGCAGACGTTACAGCCTGTTTACCTGCTGCAGACATTACAGCCTGTTTACCTGCTGCAGGCATTACAGCTTGTTTACCTGCTGCAGTCTGTTTACCTGCTGCAGGCATTACAGCTTGTTTACCTGCTGCAGTCTGTTTACCTGCTGCAGGTGTTACAGTCTGTTTACCTGCTGCAGACGTTACAGCTTGTTAACCTGCAGACGTTACAGCCTGTTTACCTGCTGCAGATGTTACAGTCTGTTTACCTGCTGCAGGCATTACAGCTTGTTAACCTGCAGACGTTACAGTCTGTTTACCTGCTGCAGACGTTACAGCCTGTTTACCTGCTGCAGGCGTTACAGCTTGTTTACATGCTTCAGACGTTACAGTCTGTTTACCCGCTGCAGACATTACAGTCTGTTTACCCGCTGCAGACATTACAGTCTGTTTACCTATTGCAGGCATTACACTCTGTTTACCCGCTGCAGACGTTACAGTCTGTTTAACTGCTGCAGGCGTTACAGCTTGTTAACCTGCAGACGTTACAGTCTGTTTACCTGCAGATGTTACAGTCTGTTTACCTGCTGTAGACGTTACCGTCTGTTTACCCGCTGCAGACGTTACAGTCTGTTTACGTGCTGCAGATGTTACAGTCTGTTTACCTGCTGCAGACGTTACAGTCTGTTTACCTGCTGCAGCCTGTTCACCTGCTGCAGACGTTACAGTCTGTTTATTTTCTGCAGATGTTACAGTCTGTTTACCCACTGCAGACGTTACAATCTGTTTCCCCGCTGCAGACGTTACAATCTGTTTACTCGCGGCCGACGTTACAATCTGTTTACCTGCTGCAGGCGTTACAGTCTGTTTACCCGCTGCAGGCGTTACAGTCTGTTTACCTGATGTAGGCAGTCTGTTTACCTGCAGATGTTACAGACGTTACAGTCTGTTTACCTGCTGCAGGCGTTACAGTCTGTTTACATGCTGCAGACGTTACAGCCTGTTTACATGCTGCAGACGTTACAGTCTGTTTACCTGCTGCAGGCTTTACAGTCTGTTTACATGCTGCAGACGTTACAGTCTGTTTACCCGCTGCAGACATTACAGTCTGTTTACATGCTGCAGACGTTACAGTCTGTTTACCTGCTGCAGGCGTTACAGTCTGTTTACCTGCTGCAGGCGTTACAGCTTGTTAACCTGCAGATGTTTCAGTCTGTTTACCTGCTGCAGACATTACAGTCTGTTTAACTGCTGCAGGCGTTACAGCTTGTTAACCTGCAGACGTTACAGTCTGTTTACCTGCTGCAGATGTTACAGTCTGTTTACCCACTGCAGACGTTACAATCTGTTTACCCGCTGCAGATGTTACAATCTGTTTACCCGCGGCCGAAGTTACAATCTGTTTACCCGCTGCAGGCGTTACAGTCTATTTACCTGATGTAGGCAGTCTGTTTACCTGCAGACGTTACAGACGTTACAGTCTGTTTACCTGCTGAAGGCGTTACAGTCTGTTTACCTGCTGCAGGCATTACAGCTTGTTAACCTGCAGACGTTACAGTCTGTTTACCTGCTTCAGACGTTACAGTCTGTTTACCCGCTGCAGACATTACAGTCTGTTTACCCACTGCAGACATTACAGTCTGTTTACCTACTGCAGGCGTTACAGCTTGTTAACCTGCAGACGTTACAGTCTCTTTACCTGCTTCAGACGTTACAGTCTGTTTACCCGCTGCAGACAATACAGTCTGTTTACCCGCTGCAGACATTACACTCTGTTTACCCGCTGCAGACGTTACAGTCTGTTTAACTGCTGCAGGCGTTACAGCTTGTTAACCTGCAGACGTTACAGTCTGTTTACCTGCAGATGTTACAGTCTGTTTACCTGCTGCAGACGTTACCGTCTGTTTACCCGCTGCAGACGTTACAGTCTGTTTACGTGCTGCAGATGTTACAGTCTGTTTACCTGCTGCAGACGTTACAGTCTGTTTACCTGCTGCAGGCGTTACAGCTTGTTAACCTGCAGACGTTACAGTCTGTTTACCTGCTGCAGCCTGTTCACCTGCTGCAGACGTTACAGTCTGTTTATTTGCTGCAGATGTTACAGTCTGTTTACCAACTGCAGACGTTACAATCTGTTTCCCCGCTGCAGACGTTACAATCTGTTTACCCACTGCAGACGTTACAATCTGTTTACTCGCGGCCGACGTTACAATCTGTTTACCTGCTGCAGGCGTTACAGTCTGTTTACCCGCTGCAGGCGTTACAGTCTGTTTACCTGATGTAGGCAGTCTGTTTACCTGCAGATGTTACAGACGTTACAGTCTGTTTACATGCTGCAGGCGTTACAGTCTGTTTACATGCTGCAGACGTTACAGCCTGTTTACATGCTGCAGACGTTACAGTCTGTTTACATGCTGCAGACGTTACAGTCTGTTTACCTGCTGCAGGCATTACACTCTGTTTACCCGCTGCAGACGTTACAGCTTGTTAACCTGCAGATGTTACAGTCTGTTTACCTGCTGCAGGCGTTACAATCTCTTTACATGCTGCAGACGTTACAGTCTGTTTACCTGCTGCAGGCGTTACAGTCTGTTTACCTGCTGCAGGCGTTCCAGCTTGTTAACCTGCAGATGTTACAGTCTGTTTACCTGCTGCAGACGTTACAGTCTGTTAACCTGCTGCAGGCGTTACAGCTTGTTAACCTGCAGATGTTACAGTCTGTTTACCTGCTGCAGACGTTACAGTCTGTTTACCTGCTGCAGGCGTTACAGCTTGTTAACCTGCAGACGTTACAGTCTGTTTACCTGCTGCAGATGTTACAGTCTGTTTACCCACTGCAGACGTTACAATCTGTTTACCCGCTGCAGATGTTACAATCTGTTTACCCGCTGCCGAAGTTACAATCTGTTTACCCGCTGCAGGCGTTACAGTCTATTTACCTGATGTAGGCAGTCTGTTTACCTGCAGACGTTACAGACGTTACAGTCTGTTTACCTGCTGAAGGCGTTACAGTCTGTTTACCTGCTGCAGACGTTACAGCCTGTTTACATGCTGCAGACGTTACAGTCTGTTTACCTGCTGCAGACGTTACAGTCTGTTTAACTGCTGCAGGCGTTACAGCTTGTTAACCTGCAGACGTTACAGTCTGTTTACCTGCTGCAGCCTGTTCACCTGCTGCAGACGTTACAGTCTGTTTATTTGCTGCAGATGTTACAGTCTGTTTACCCACTGCAGACGTTACAATCTGTTTCTCCGCTGCAGACGTTACAATCTGTTTACACGCGGCCGACATTACAATCTGTTTACCTGCTGCAGGCGTTACAGTCTGTTTACCCGCTGCAGGCGTTACAGTCTGTTTACCTGATGTAGGCAGTTTGTTTACCTGCAGATGTTACAGACGTTACAGTCTGTTTACCCGCTGCAGACATTACAGTCTGTTTACATGCTGCAGACGTTACAGTCTGTGTACCTGCTGCAGGCATTACACTCTGTTTACCCGCTGCAGACGTTACAGCTTGTTTACCTGCAGATGTTACAGTCTGTTTACCTGCTGCAGGCGTTACAATCTTTTTACATGCTGCAGACGTTACAGTCTGTTTACCTGCTGCAGGCGTTACAGTATTTTTACCTGCTGCAGGCGTTACAGCTTGTTAACCTGCAGATGTTACAGTCTGTTTACCTGCTGCAGACGTTACAGTCTGTTAACCTGCTGCAGGCGTTACAGCTTGTTTACCTGCAGATGTTACAGTCTGTTTACCTGCTGCAGACGTTACAGTCTGTTTACCTGCTGCAGGCGTTACAGCTTGTTAACCTGCAGACGTTACAGTCTGTTTACCTGCTGCAGATGTTACAGTCTGTTTACCCACTGCAGACGTTACAATCTGTTTACCCGCTGCAGATGTTACAATCTGTTTACCCGCGGCCGAAGTTACAATCTGTTTACCTGCTGCAGGCGTTACAGTCTGTTTACCCGCTGCAGGTGTTAAAGTCTGTTTACCTTCTGCAGGCGTTACAGCCCGTTTACCTGCAGATGTTACAGTCTGTTTACCTGCTGCAGACGTTACCGTCTGTTTACCCGCTGTAGGCGTTACAGCTTGTTAACCTGCAGACGTTACAGTCTGTTTACCTGCTGCAGTCTGTTTATCCGCTGCAGACCTTACAGTCTGTTTACCTGGTGGAGTCTGTTTACCTGCTGCAGACGTTACAGTCTGTTTATCCGCTGCAGACGTTACAGCCTGTTTACCTGCTGCAGACATTACAGCCTGTTTACCTGCTGCAGGCATTACAGTCTGTTTACTTGCTGCAGTCTGTTTACCTGCTGCAGGCATTACAGCTTGTTTACCTGCTGCAGTCTGTTTACCTGCTGCAGGCATTACAGCTTGTTTACCTGCTGCAGTCTGTTTACCTGCTGCAGGCGTTACAGTCTGTTTACCTGCTGCAGACGTTACAGCTTGTTAACCTGCAGACGTTACAGCCTGTTTACCTGCTGCAGACGTTACAGTCTGTTTACCCGCTGCAGACGTTACAGTCTGTTTATCCGCTGCAGACGTTACAGCCTGTTTACCTGCTGCAGACATTACAGCCTGTTTACCTGCTGCAGGCATTACAGCTTGTTTACCTGCTGCAGTCTGTTTACCTGCTGCAGGCGTTACAGTCTTTTTACCTGCTGCAGACGTTACAGCTTGTTTACCTGCTGCAGACGTTACAGCCTGTTTACCTACTGCAGACATTACAGTCTGTTTACCTGCTGTAGGCGTTACAGCTTGTTAACCTGCAGACGTTACAGTCTGTTTACCTGCTGCAGTCTGTTTACCTGCTGCAGACGTTATAGTCTGTTTACGTGCTGCAGACGTTACAGTCTGTTTACCTGCTGCAGACGTTACAGTCTGTTTACGTGCTGCAGACCTTACAGTCTGTTTACCTGCTGCAGTCTGTTTACCTGCTGCAGACGTTACAGTCTGTTTACCTGCTACAGTCTGTTTATCCGCTGCAGACCTTACAGTCTGTTTACCTGCTGCAGACGTTACAGTCTGTTTACCTGCTGCAGGCATTACAGCTTGTTTACCTGCTGCAGTCTGTTTTCCTGCTGCAGGCGTTACAGTCTGTTTACCTGCTGCAGACGTCAGAGCTTGTTAACCTGCAGACGTTACAGTCTGTTTACCTGCTGCAGACGTCAGAGCTTGTTAACCTGCAGACGTTACAGTCTGTTTACCTGCTGCAGACGTCAGAGCTTGTTAACCTGCAGACGTTACAGCCTGTTTAAGTGCTGCAGACGTTACAGCCTGTTTAACTGCTGCAGACGTTACAGTCTGTTTACCTGCTGCAGACGTTACAGTCTGTTTACCTGCTGCAGACGTTACAGTCTGTTTACCTGTTGCAGACGTTACAGTCTGTTAACCTGCAGACGTTACAGCCTGTTTACCTGTTGCAGACGTTACAGTCTGTTTACCTGCAGACGTTACAGTCTGTTTACCTGCTGCAGCCTGTTCACCTGCTGCAGACGTTACAGTCTGTTTACCTGCTGCAGACGTTACAGTCTGTTTACCCGCTGCAGACGTTACAGTCTGTTTACGTGCTGTAGACGTTACCGTCTGTTTACCCGCTGCAGTCTGTTTCCCTGCTGTAGACGTTACAGTCTGTTTACCCGCTGCAGACGTTACAGCCTGTTTACCTGCTGCAGACGTTACAGTCTGTTTACCTGCTGCAGTCTGTTTATCCGCTGCAGACCTTACAGTCTGTTTACCTGGTGGAGTCTGTTTACCTGCTGCAGACGTTACAGTCTGTTTATCCGCTGCAGACGTTACAGCCTGTTTACCTGCTGCAGACATTACAGCCTGTTTACCTGCTGCAGGCATTACAGTCTGTTTACCTGCTGCAGTCTGTTTACCTGCTGCAGGCATTACAGCTTGTTTACCTGCTGCAGTCTGTTTACCTGCTGCAGGCATTACAGCTTGTTTACCTGCTGCAGTCTGTTTACCTGCTGCAGGCGTTACAGTCTGTTTACCTGCTGCAGACGTTACAGCTTGTTAACCTGCAGACGTTACAGCCTGTTTACCTGCTGCAGACGTTACAGTCTGTTTACCCGCTGCAGACGTTACAGTCTGTTTATCCGCTGCAGACGTTACAGCCTGTTTACCTGCTGCAGACATTACAGCTTGTTTACCTGCTGCAGTCTGTTTACCTGCTGCAGGCGTTACAGTCTGTTTACCTGCTGCAGACGTTACAGCTTGTTTACCTGCTGCAGACGTTACAGCCTGTTTACCTGCTGCAGACATTACAGTCTGTTTACCTGCTGTAGGCGTTACAGCTTGTTAACCTGCAGACGTTACAGTCTGTTTACCTGCTGCAGTCTGTTTACCTGCTGCAGACGTTATAGTCTGTTTACGTGCTGCAGACGTTACAGTCTGTTTACCTGCTGCAGACGTTACAGTCTGTTTACGTGCTGCAGACCTTACAGTCTGTTTACCTGCTGCAGTCTGTTTACCTGCTGCAGACGTTACAGTCTGTTTACCTGCTACAGTCTGTTTATCCGCTGCAGACCTTACAGTCTGTTTACCTGCTGCAGACGTTACAGTCTGTTTACCTGCTGCAGGCATTACAGCTTGTTTACCTGCTGCAGTCTGTTTACCTGCTGCAGGCGTTACAGTCTGTTTACCTGCTGCAGACGTCAGAGCTTGTTAACCTGCAGACGTTACAGCCTGTTTAAGTGCTGCAGACGTTACAGCCTGTTTAACTGCTGCAGACGTTACAGTCTGTTTACCTGCTGCAGACGTTACAGTCTGTTTACCTGCTGCAGACGTTACAGTCTGTTTACCTGTTGCAGACGTTACAGTCTGTTAACCTGCAGACGTTACAGCCTGTTTACCTGTTGCAGACGTTACAGTCTGTTTACCTGCAGACGTTACAGTCTGTTTACCTGCTGCAGCCTGTTCACCTGCTGCAGACGTTACAGTCTGTTTACCTGCTGCAGACGTTACAGGCTGTTTACCTGCTGCAGACGTTACAGTCCATTTACCTGCTGCAGACGTTACAGTCTGTTTACCCGCTGCAGACGTTACAGGCTGTTTACCTGCTGCAGACGTTACAGTCCATTTACCTGCTGCAGACGTTACAGTCCCTTTACGTGCTGCAGACGTTACAGTCTGTTTACCTGCTGCAGATGTTACAGTCCGTTTACCTGCTGCAGACGTTACAGTCTGTTTACCCGCTGCAGATGTTACAGCCTGTTTTCCTGCTACAGTCTGTTTACCTTGGGGAGTATTCACACTAATGGAAATAAAAAGATAAATTAAATATTCTGTTAAAGTGTCTGACAGGATGTCGCTGAGTTAAACTTTTTCCCCCTCAGCATTTTAATACAGGTGTCATGGCAACAGATGCAGCCCAGTCCCTGATTGGTTGTGGTTCGTGGGATCATCTGTGTGCAGTCAGAAGTGCTGAGTGGACCCTCCTTTTTTTAAAGCACCCCCCCCCCCCCCCCCCCCCCCCCCCCCCCCCCCCCGTCCTCTTCCCTCAGTGGGTTCATGGCCTCCTATTATTGAGCCGGTTTGTTTGTGTGTCCGGGCTGAAGCTTCTAGTGTCAGAGGAAAACGTGCAGCAGGGATCATATATGTGCCTCTGCACGGACGCCGGGGGCATAACCTAACAAATGTGTGGGGTCAATTGGTAAGGACTGCTTTCTGTGGGGTCTTAAGGGGAGGGGGAGGGGGAGGCTAAGGTGTGATCTGAGGTGATGGAGCGCTTGATGTGGATCTACCTGGACTTTAACTTTTCAAACTTTAACCTTTTGAGAGGCTTTGATGAGTTTAAGGCGGCTGTTTGTGGATCTCTACGTTCAGATGAATGGTTGGTTTGTTGCTGATGTTGCTGCTGTGGTCCATGAGTTGGTTTGTTAGGAGACTTTAAGAGTGAGCTGTCTTGCTTGCTGACAGGACGGACGCTCAAGGATGATGTCAAAGTTACCTTGAGACTTAAAGGACGACCGGTCAGTAACAACAAACAACAAACTCGTCTGAGGAGGAGGAGGTAGATATGGGTCTGAACCTGACAAGACAAGAAAGAGGGCAAACAGCCCAGAGATCAGGATGGTCTTATTTAAACAAGTAGTGCTGGAGGGTAAGGTGCTTTTGTTTCTGAGCTTCTCCGTAAGGGGAAAAACTAACAAGGGAAAAATAAAAATAAAGCCGAGGATCAGGTGAAAAACAAAACAAACAATGAAACAAAACAAAATAAATCACGTGTGAAAAGAAAAATCGGGTCAGTAAAACTACAAGGAACAAGACAATGTAAGGATTTGCAAAAAGGACAAAATGAAGATAAAAAAATCAAACAAGAGAAGAAGAGACCAAACAAGGTGAGAGGAAAGACAAAGGAATCTGGTGTTAAAGGTAACATTGAGGTGAGTCTGAAAGGATTTCAAGATGGCCGCTGATCCTCACATGGAAGAGAGGAAGTGATAGAACAAGAATGTTAAAGAGGGCAGAGCTGCAGGAGGAGAAAGTGCTCGTCTACAGAGGAAGAGGGGAAGACTTCTGGAACTAACACAAACCCTAACCAAGGAAGAGAACCGAAGGACTGGACACAGTGAAAAATACTGAGACCCCAAAGTCTCAGGTAAGAACCAAATAAAGTCGACTGCTGGATCACAAAACTGTGCACATGGATTATTAAACTGTCTGCTTAGACTGATTCAAATCCACACCCCTACCCTAACCCTTACCTGAGCCTTTAGGTGTTTTGTAGAAAAAGGACCCAAAGAAGAATAAACGATGAAGCATGGGTTAGGGTTAGGGTTAAAAAAAACCTGAGCAGGATTTGAAAACAGCTGCTGTTGCTCAAAGGAAATTAAAGGTTTATTCTGCAGAGCTGCTGTTTAGAAAAAGTGTTTTTATTTGGATCTTCAGAGGAAAAGAAGAGGACGAAGAAAAGCTACAAACTGAGAGAAAAGGACCAAACAGGATCGGACAGAAAACATGAATCAACAGTTGAAGGTCAAAGCGATCGACTGTCAAATGTCAACCCTATCGACTGTCGAAGGTCAAACCGATCGGCTGTCGAAGGTCAAACCGATCGACTGTCAAATGTCAAACCGATCGACTGTCGAAGGTCAAACCGATCGGCTGTCGAAGGTCAAACCGATCGACTGTCAAATGTCAAACCGATCGACTGTCGAAGGTCAAACCGATCGGCTGTCGAAGGTCAAACCGATCGGCTGTCGAAGGTCAAACCGATCGACTGTCGAAGGTCAAACCGATCGGCTGTCGAAGGTCAAACCGATCGGCTGTCGAAGGTCAAACCGATCGACTGTCGAAGGTCAAACCGATCGACTGTCGAAGGTCAAACTGAGGGAATGTTTAAGTCTGACTTTAAATTGAGCCTGAGGAGAATTTAAAGATGGCGGAAAACAAACTTCACTGAAATGAATCTGCTTTGAGAGAATGACAAAAGGAGCAGGAAGCTGATCATAATGTAAAGGGCTAAAGGGGGAGGAGGAGGGGGCAGCTCCACAAACAAAGCCCCCCTCCAGCCCCCCCACCCTTGGTACATTTAACATCAAGCCCCCCGGGCGACAACAAAGCCATCAGCACTGCCCTCCAGGTCCACTCTTTGCTAGATTTCTCTGTGGCCACTCGTTGTGCTCGAACACAGCGTCCAAACAATCGAGAGGGTTTTTGCAGATTTTCCGTCACGCTCAGCAGCTCACCACTATAAAGACACAAAGGTCAGCGCTGCTGTCTGTGCACAATGTGAAGCTGAAGTGTGAAGGAAGCGTGAGCGATGGTGCTTCGGTGAGGAGTGTTCTGGGTGAGGAACTGTCCTGCTTCATATCTAGGGAGCGAGGGAGGGGGCGGGGGGGCTGTGGGGGTGATTGGTTGACTGGTTGCTCACGAGCTTTAAAAATTAAGATTTAAAGTAAAATAAACGAGATGGCAGTGACGACGATAGAAAGTAAAGTCTGGGACGTCTTTGAGTTTGTTGGTTGTTTTTTCACTGCAAAGTATTTTGAAGTTAACTACATTATTTAAAGTAATCTTTAACCTTTTATGAATCTATGATTCATCATTTTCCTGAAGCAGAAAAATAAAACACTTCCTGTTACGAGCGTCTAATGTTCTGCACGAGGTTTCTCAGTGTTAGAGGAAGGTTTCTGTCTCTTGGTGGATTCATGTCGTCTCTGTGAATAAAAGATCAAAGAGTTCGATCTCGACCTGGAAAAACTTGTAAATGATCAAATAATAGATTCAGGTATCGACTTCATAACCGGCCCACTTCAAAGTAAAAGATCATAACATATAATTTGTAATGGTGTTTGGTGCTGCCGCCAGGTTCAATGCTGTACTCCTGTGAGCGTAGCTACCACTCGGATTGTAGCGCACGATTTCTGTCATGTGAGAGAGTGAGAGAATGAAAACAGACTCTAATTGGACCTTAATGAACTCAATGAACATCGTGCTGTGTGGAAGAGAACTTGAAACTAGAGACTGAGACCATGAACTCGTTTGGAAAATGTTTACTGAGGGAATAAATCAGCCGACAAGTAGGGCCATCTTATCATTGAATTCTATACCATCGGATGCCCCCTGTTGGACAATAGGAAGAACGCAGGTTTTAGGTACTTTTGCTTCACTTTGAAACCAAGAGGCTACGTCCATAGTCGTGTTTAGGAATTGTTGCTTTGAAAAAAGAAGCAATCTGAAGACGTAGCTTCAGACATTTTTTGGAGTCTTTATATTTTTTTAAACTGAAACAACTGTTTGTGGCAGCTTTTCATACATGATCTACAGCTTAGTTTTTATCAACCTATGTTCTATATTCTGGAGTTGTAAGATCAGCTGTCCTCTGGTTGTTTCTTTCCGCACTGTAAGAGACTCCATGTGACCAGTCTCAAACATAACTGAATGATATCCACACTTTGGTACTAACACTATCTGCTGTTCCTGCAGGTTTCCCAAGGGGACGCTACTGAGAAGCTGGCTCACCAAGTCGCGGCCCAGGTTGCTGCTGCTGATCGCAGGTTTGAAGAGGCCTCAGGTGACCCTCATGAGGAGGAAAAGGATGAAGCGCACAAAAGTAGCAAAGGCCACGTAAGCGGTAAATATGGCTTATGTTGCATGAAGGAACCTTCAAGACATACACAGAAAGGGGTGAGAAACAGGGAACCTTGGACAGAGGGAACTTTAGAGGGACCCTAAGACAGAGGGAACCTTAGATAGAGGGAACTTTAGAGGGAACCTAAGACGGAGGGAACCTTAGACACAGGGAACGTTAGAGGGACCCTAAGACAGAGGGAACCTTAGACACAAGGAACATAAGACAGAGGGAACCTTGGACAGAGGGAACCTTAGACAGAGGGAACTTTAGATAGAGGGAACCTTAGACAGAGGGAAATTAAGATAGACGGACCTTTAGACAGAGGGAACCTTAGACAGAGGGAACTTTAGACAGAGGGAACTTAAGATAAAGGGAAATTAGGGGGAACCATAAACAGAGGGACCTTTAGACAGAGGAACATTAGGGGGAACCATAGACAGCAGGAACTTTATGGAGAGGGAACCTTAGACAGATGGAACCTCAGGGAGAAGGAACCTTAGACAGAGGGAACTTTATGGAGAGGGAACCTTAGACAGAGGGAACCATAGACAGAGGGAAAGTTAGTAAGAGGGAACCTTATGGAGAATGAACCTTAGACAGAGGGAACCATAGACAGAGGGATATTTATGGAGATGGAACCTTAGACAGAGGGAACCTTAGACACAAGGAACTTTAGATAGAGGGAACCTTAGACACAAGGAACATAAGATAGAGGGAACCTTAGACACAGGGAACTTAAGATAGAGGGAACCTAAGACAGAGGGAACTTTAGAAACATGGAACTTTAGATAGAGGGAACCTTAGACACAAGGAACATAAGATAGAGGGAACCTTAGACACAGGGAACTTTAGATAGAGGGAACCTTAGACGGAGGGAACTTAAGATAGAGGGAACCTAAGACAGAGGGAACTTTAGACACATGGAACTTTAGATAGAGGGAACCTTAGACACAAGGAACTTTAGATAGAGGGAACCTTAGACACAGGGAACTTTAGATATAGGGAACCTTAGACAGAAGAAACTTTAGATAGAGAGAACCTTAGACAGAGGGAACCTTAGAAAGAGGGAACCATAGACAGAGGGAACTTTATGGAGAGGGCACCTTAGACACAAGGAACTTAAGATATAGGGAACCTTAGACAGAGGTAACCTTAGACAGAGGGAAATTAAGATAGAGGGACCTTTAGACACAGGGAACCTTAGACACATGGAACTTTAGATAGAGGGAACCTTAGACACAAGGAACCTAAGATAGAGGGAACCTTAGACACAGGGAACTTTAGATAGAGGGAACCTTAGACAGAGGGAACTTAAGATAGAGGGAACCTAAGACAGAAGGAACCTTAGACACAGGGAACTTTTAGATATAGGGAACCTTAGACACAGGGAACCTTAGACACAGGGAACGTTAGATATAGGGAACCTTAGACACAGGGAACTTTAGATATAGGGAACCTTAGACACAAGAAACTTTAGATAGAGGGAACCTTAGACACAGGGAACTTAAGATAGAGGGAACCTAAGACAGAGGGAACTTTAGAAACATAGAACTTTAGATAGAGGGAACCTTAGACACAAGGAACATAAGATAGAGGGAACCTTAGACACAGGGAACTTTAGATAGAGGGAACCTTAGACAGAGGGAACTTAAGATAGAGGGAACCTAAGACAGAGGGAACTTTAGACACAGGGAACTTAAGATAGAGGGAACCTAAGACAGAGGGAACTTTAGTCACAAGGAACTTAAGATAGAGGGAACCTTGGACAGAGGAAACTTTAGAGGGACCCAAAGACAGAGAGAACCTTAGACACAGGGAACTTTGTATAGAGGGAACCTAAGACAGAGGGAACTTAAGATAGAGGGAACCTAAGACAGAGGGAACCTTAGAAAGAGGGAACCATAGACAGAGGGAACTTTATGGAGAGGGCACCTTAGACACAAGGAACTTAAGATATAGGGAACCTTAGACAGAGGGAACCTTAGACAGAGGGAAATTAAGATAGAGGGACCTTTAGACACAGGGAACCTTAGACACATGGAACTTTAGATAGAGGGAACCTTAGACACAAGGAACCTAAGATAGAGGGAACCTTAGACACAGGGAACTTTAGATAGAGGGAACCTTAGACAGAGGGAACTTAAGATAGAGGGAACCTAAGACAGAAGGAACCTTAGACACAGGGAACTTTTAGATATAGGGAACCTTAGACACAGGGAACCTTAGACACAGGGAACGTTAGATATCGGGAACCTTAGACACAGGGAACTTTAGATATAGGGAACCTTAGACACAAGAAACTTTAGATAGAGGGAACCTTAGACACAGGGAACTTAAGATAGAGGGAACCTAAGACAGAGGGAACTTTAGAAACATAGAACTTTAGATAGAGGGAACCTTAGACACAAGGAACATAAGATAGAGGGAACCTTAGACACAGGGAACTTTAGATAGAGGGAACCTTAGACAGAGGGAACTTAAGATAGAGGGAACCTAAGACAGAGGGAACTTTAGACACATGGAACTTTAGATAGAGGGAACCTTAGACACAAGGAACTTTAGATAGAGGGAACCTTAGACACAAGGAACATAAGATAGAGGGAACCTTAGACACAGGGAACTTTAGATAGAGGGAACCTTAGACAGAGGGAACTTAAGATAGAGGGAACCTAAGACAGAGGGAACCTTAGACACAGGGAACTTTTAGATATAGGGAACCTTAGACACAGGGAACTGTAGATATAGGGAACCTTAGACACAGGGGACTGTAGATATAGGGAACCTTAGACACAGGGAACTTTAGATATAGGGAACCTTAGACACAAGAAACTTTAGATAGAGAGAACCTTAGACAGAGGGAACCATAGAAAGTGGGAACCGTAGACAGAGGGAACTTTATGGAGAGGGCACCTTAGACACAAGGAACTTAAGATAGAGGGAACCTTAGACAGAGGGAACCTTAGACACAAGGAACTTTAAATAGAGGGAACCTTAGACACAAGGAACATAAGATAGAGGGAACCTTAGACACAGGGAACTTAAGATAG
Organism: Labrus mixtus; assembly: GCF_963584025.1. NCBI lineage: Eukaryota > Metazoa > Chordata > Actinopteri > Labriformes > Labridae > Labrus > Labrus mixtus. Next base: position 35,602,665 of record NC_083613.1, on the reverse strand, counting down.
AGGGAACCTAAGACAGAGGGAACTTTAGACACATGGAACTTTAGATAGAGGGAACCTTAGACACAAGGAACATAAGATAGAGGGAACCTTAGACACAGGGAACTTTAGATAGAGGGAACCTTAGACACAAGGAACATAAGATAGAGGGAACCTTAGACACAGGGAACCTTAGACAGAGGGAATTTAAGATAGAGGGAACCTAAGACAGAAGGAACCTTAGACACAGGGAACTTTTAGATATAGGGAACCTTAGACACAGGGAACCTTAGACACAGGGAACGTTAGATATAGGGAACCTTAGACACAGGGAACTTTAGATATAGGGAACCTTAGACACAAGGAACTTAAGATAGAGGGAACCTTAGATACAAAGAATTTAAGATAGAGGGAACCTTGGACAGAGGGAACCTTAGATAGAGGGAACCTTAGACACAGGGAACTTAAGATAGAGGGACATTAGGGGGAACCATATGGAGAGGGAACCTTAGACAGAGGGAACCTTATGGAGAAGGAACCATAGACAGAGGGAACTTTATGGAGAGGGAACCTTAGACAGAGGGAACTTTAGATAGAGGGAACTTTAGATTGAGGGAACCTTAGACAAAGGGAACTTTAGAAAGAGGGAAGCTTAGACAGAGGGAACTTTAGATAAAGGGAACCTTAGACAGAGGGAAATTAAGATAGAGGGACCTTTAGACAGAGGGAACCTTAGACAAAGGCAACTTTAGATAGAGGGAACCTTAGACAGAGGGAACTTTAGAAAGAGGGAAGCTTAGACAGAGGGAACTTTAGACAGAGGGAACTTAAGATAGAGGAACATTAGGGGGAACCATAAACAGAGGGACCTTTAGACAGAGGAACATTAGGGGGAACCTTAGACACAAGGAACTTTAGATAGAGGGAACCTTAGACACAAGGAACCTAAGATAGAGGGAACCTTAGACACAAGGAACTTTAGATAGAGGGAACCTTAGACACAAGGAACCTAAGATAGAGGGAACCTTAGACACAAGGAACTTTAGATAGAGGGAACCTTAGACACAAGGAACATAAGATAGAGGGAACCTTAGACACAGGGAACTTTAGATAGAGGGAACCTTAGACACAAGGAACATAAGATAGAGGGAACCTTAGACACAGGGAACCTTAGACAGAGGGAATTTAAGATAGAGGGAACCTAAGACAGAAGGAACCTTAGACACAGGGAACTTTTAGATATAGGGAACCTTAGACACAGGGAACCTTAGACACAGGGAACGTTAGATATAGGGAACCTTAGACACAGGGAACTTTAGATATAGGGAACCTTAGACACAAGGAACTTAAGATAGAGGGAACCTTAGATACAAAGAATTTAAGATAGAGGGAACCTTGGACAGAGGGAACCTTAGATAGAGGGAACCTTAGACACAGGGAACTTAAGATAGAGGGACATTAGGGGGAACCATATGGAGAGGGAACCTTAGACAGAGGGAACCTTATGGAGAAGGAACCATAGACAGAGGGAACTTTATGGAGAGGGAACCTTAGACAGAGGGAACTTTAGATAGAGGGAACTTTAGATTGAGGGAACCTTAGACAAAGGGAACTTTAGAAAGAGGGAAGCTTAGACAGAGGGAACTTTAGATAAAGGGAACCTTAGACAGAGGGAAATTAAGATAGAGGGACCTTTAGACAGAGGGAACCTTAGACAAAGGCAACTTTAGATAGAGGGAACCTTAGACAGAGGGAACTTTAGAAAGAGGGAAGCTTAGACAGAGGGAACTTTAGACAGAGGGAACTTAAGATAGAGGAACATTAGGGGGAACCATAAACAGAGGGACCTTTAGACAGAGGAACATTAGGGGGAACCTTAGACACAAGGAACTTTAGATAGAGGGAACCTTAGACACAAGGAACCTAAGATAGAGGGAACCTTAGACACAAGGAACTTTAGATAGAGGGAACCTTAGACACAAGGAACCTAAGATAGAGGGAACCTTAGACACAAGGAACTTTAGATAGAGGGAACCTTAGACACAGGGAACTTAAGATAGAGGGAACCTAAGACAGAGGGAACTTTAGAAACATGGAACTTTAGATAGAGGGAACCTTAGACACAAGGAACACAAGATAGAGAGAACCTTAGACAGAGGGAACTTTAGATAGAGGGAACCTTAGACACAGGGAAATTAAGATAGAGGGAACTTTAGACAGAGGGACCCTTAGACACTGGGAACTTTAGATAGAGGGAACATTAGACAGAGGGAACTTTAGAAAGAGGGAAGCTTAGACAGAGAGAACTTTAGACAGAGGGAACTTAAGATAGAGGGACATTTGGGGAACCATAAACAGAGGGACCTTTAGACAGAGGAACATTAGGGGGAACCATAGACAGAGGGAACTTTATGGAGAAGGAACCTTAGACAGAGGGACCTTTAGACAGAGGAACATTAGGGGGAACCTTAAACAGAGGGAACCTTATGTAGAAGGAACCTTAGACAGAGGGAACCTTATGGAGAGGGAACCTTAGACAGAGGGAACATTAGACAGAGGGAACCTTAGACAGAGGGAACTTTAAGAGCGACCCCTATATAGAAGTACCTTTAGGTAGAGGTACCCTTGGCCAGAGGGAACCTTCTATAGAGGGGACTTTAGAGAGAGGGACCCTTATATAGAGATACCCTTTAGACAGAGGGACCCTTGGACTGAGGGAACCTTACGGAGAGGGAACCTGATCAAGGGGGAACTTTAGATAAAAGGAGGACCCTTAGACAGAAGGAACTTTAGGAAGAGGGACCTTTATTTAACTTGCTGAAATCCCTCATTGAATCATGTGATGCTTTAGTGTGTTTTTATGTGTTCTTATGTGCTGTCCTGTAAATGTTTGTTTGTATTGTGTTTTTTAGCTCTCTGTGCAAGGCAAATTCCCCTAGGGGCAATAAAGGTTTCATTCATTCATTCAAAAAGAGGTACCCTTGGACAGAGGGACCCTTAAGAGCTTTTTAGCGCTTGTGTTTTCTTTTTCTCTTCTGTTTGAATGAGGAGAGTTGGTTCCTGTAGTATGTCTTCATGCTACAAAGTTTGCTCATTTTTCTACTCACATACTTTAGTATCTAAATATAAAATGTGTAAAAAAAGAAGATAGAACCATGACCCCCTAACAACATCAGTGTAATACTCAGTGACAGGCGAACAAAGTGTTATTCTTACCTCGCAGACACGCAGCTTGGACATTAGTGTTTTTCAGTTTTTGTGTATGAAGCAAATATTGTTTCAGACTTGAACAAGGGCCGTCAGACGAATCATTTTTAAAATTGTGATTTATCACTAAATAACAATCGTTAATCACGAATAATCACATCTTTAATTGCATGTTTGAATTCCACTGTTTTTGCATTTGAAAGCAGATTTAGTTTTTATTCTGTGTTGTAACCTCCCAATAACGACACGTCTTACCTCAGGAGAGTTCAATTGCAGTAGAACCATCGGAAGGGAGGATGGGGTGGAGGGGGAACTTACACTGACACCTTCTCT